>NC_081164.1:10335965-10639829 GCF_012432095.1 Onychostoma macrolepis | reverse complement strand
CTGTGTCATAATATTTGGACTTAGAATATTTTTCTTCTCATCAGTTGGTTTGGTCTGCTCATGTGATTGAGCCGTCGACTGGTCTGTTGTTTATATTTCTACCCGTCTTCCCTAGAGGCCTCCTCCATGTGTCTTCCTACATTAAGTATGAGTGTGTTAACACCTCCTACTAAATCCATCACTGTCAAACTGGAGATGGTGAGGGTGTATTTTACAATGTGAGTAAACTTCATTACGGCCTTGCGTGAAAACATTTTGCGTAAGTGTGTTTAGTAAATGCTCCCAGGCCTCTGCCGGCACACTTGAGAGTTATAAAAACAGATTAATTTAATGTGAGGGTGTCAATCACAGTCGAATTTTTTGTCGGCAAGGATACAAAGAAATACACAACCCTAGTGTATCAGACACAAGCTCATGGATGAAAACTGAAATGGAAAAGCAAAAACTTACTTTATAAAATGTCTTTTTTTAAAGAAATTAATCATTTTATTCAACAAGAATGCCTTATATATAAGGAAGAGGTCTGTCCAGCTTTGGTCTAAAAGCAACAATTGTATGGTATCTACCCACATCAGGCAGATAATAGCTTGTGAATCCAGTGTAGATTGCTGTAACAGAGACAGCTGAAAATAACTCCTTATGATCAGCGCAGGCCTTAACCTCAGCTAGATACATTTGACCTCACACTGCAAACTCTTCCTCCTACAGAGGTCTGAACTCAAGCCGGAAAGGAAAAAAACAGATCTGATGGAACAAATAAGGCTGTCTGCAGGGAGCCATACAGCAGAGACAGAGAGAGTTTGTGTGTCTCTGAATGACAGTGGACCTCATCTCTTGAACCCTGAGCGCAGTAGTTTTAAATGTCTCCTCGACAGCCCTCTTACCTACACACTCCAATGACCTGCATTCAGCAGCCATCCAAAAGCACAGGCAATCCTCTAGTAAACATATCACCCTGTGCTAGGGGTGTGCGATATATATCGTCTGCGATACTATTGTAATTATTGTTTTAACGATGTGCGATTTGACATTATCGAGTATTTTGCAAAAAACACCCCTACAGAGTGTGCGCATACATTACATGAAGTCTAGACCAGTGCGTGTAAGCATTTAGAAAGCGTTCTTTCAATTCATGATTCTGTCTATTAAAATGCAAGTTCAAGACGTCGGGGCAGAACATTTATATATTTACACCACTTCACATAGCCTAGTTAATCAATTTCACTTGAAGAGTGCTGTTTTTCTCCAAAAATTGATTACAAATGTGATTTTTTACAACAGTTCAATGAACAAGAAGTTAATTAAGAGACATTTTAGACACCATATTTCCTGTTTTTGCGCTATTTCAACAACAAAAATCCCAAACACAGCCACAATGCTGTTTTGCGTCTCTGAGCAACATAACAGCGTTTCGTTTCTGAATGAATCAACCGTTTAAATAATTTGGTTCAATCGCAATGACTCACTTACTAACAGTGACTTGCTGCCACCTACTGGCAGTTTTAATTTCACATTCAAAGTATCTTTTATTATTTAAATAATTTCAAATATCCGTATTCAACGTTTTATGTTTAATATGTCAAAACATTATTTATGCATTTGTAATTGCAGGTTAAATGCATTCATGCCTTGCATTAAACCAGTGGTTCTCAACTTTTTTTTCCACTGTGCCGCACGATGGTCCAAGTGCAAGTCTCACGGGCTGCATATCATTTACATATTACGTCACCAATACAAACCAACCAGATTTATAATATTATAGCCTAAATATTATGATATCTAAACGATTACATTGAAATAAATAAATAAATAATTCTACTCACCATTAATAAAACACCTGACGCTGTCGGGAGTTGACCAATTTTGTGAAAGGAGTGATTGTAAGCTGCAGTCTGTACGACGTGCACGGAAGCGTGACTTGATGCGTGACATTGCAGAAAATGTGCGTTCACAAATGTAGCCTGTGTTGATCCAAATATGGAAAGCACTTTCAAATTTAATAATCTGAGGTTCTCTCTGGAGATGTTTTGCCACATTTCTGCAATTACGTTTGATCGTAGTGTGGGTGTTTCCTTTTGCCTGAACATCTTCAAGTGAGTGGCGGGACAAACCGAAAGTTGATGCCAAAAGTCCAACAAAAGTCCTTCGCAGACATTTTCCACATTTCGTTTTTCTCCCTTAATAACAAGTTTGTCCATTCTGATGCTTAATTTTACCGAACTAATGGCTACTGCTGATGACTATTTGAATTGAATTCTGCCAAAGTGGGCGCTTGTAAGTGTTCATTAAATACGTAGCGTTAATTAGCCTACGTGAGTACATAGGTCTTCTCATGTCTCATGTCATAATATATGAAAAACTAAATTACTTTACATAACAAAAACACTAAAGCTTATATTTGTTAACTTCCAGTTTTACAATTCATTTTAGTTTTTACATTAATTTAAAACTGTACTTATATAATTGTGTTCAGCATGGATTCGTTCGGCATTTGGATTCATGATGGGTTGAGAACCACTGCATTAAACAGTGTGTAAATACATCTAAATGCCACTTCAGATGCAGCTTCTGTATTTCCTCAGCATTGCAAATATTAATTTTGTCAATACTGATTCCATCTGCATGGTAACAGCCCAAATGTCTTATTATTCTAATTCACTGATTAAATGTAAGAATTTGACTCAAAAGATAATGAAAACTTTTAGAAAAAAATGGCTTTATAAAGGTAAAAATGGCAATAAAATGTAAAAATCAGTTTAAACTTATTGGTAAAGATTAATTTCTATCAGTGTGAAGTGACCACCACACAGAATATGAAGAATATCAAAGACTTCAGGAGTCAGCTGTCCACGGCAGTCCTTAAGGTACAAGCACAATAACACACTCAGGAAAATATTGTCTAATTATTTTTATCGATAAAATATATTTTTTGTAAATAACGCACACCCCTACCCTGTACCCGTTCCAACAAATACATAAAGCACATAAATGCACAAAAGTCTCCTATGAATAAGTGAAATTCGTAACTTGGAATTCATTAGTAGTTTTTTGTGGCCATAATTAGACACCAGATCTGACAAAGACACAAATAGTTTCCTACAATTTTATATTAAATTAAATTCAAATTAAATTTAATTTCCTTTCATTTTAATCTAAATTAAATCAACTACTACTAAATTACAATACTGCTGCATTCCTTGTTTCTCGCTACACTAGGAAAAAATAAAAACACAAATTTGAGTGCATATGCCATTTGAGCTACATCATTCCGGACTGAAACACCACTGAGAGTCAGCACAAGGTCAGGGACGAGCTCCAGCGCTCCAAAGCGGAGGGTCTGCTAACAGACAGACAGCCTGCAGGCAAGCATGGCATGTTGTGACATGGTAGAAAAAAATCACTTAAGAGATTTCAGTGGAGCAAACACCCAAACAATGGAGTGGGGAATCGGTGTGCACCAAAATAAGCCAATACGGGAGAAAACCGTGACAAGCGATTTGGATAAAGCTTGATTAGGATGATCAGGACAACAAAACAAAATCCTTATCTAATACAATATGCAATATGTTTGATCCATTGTAGATCTAGCAGAAAATGGTCAAACCATAAGTGAGATTTATCATTAGGAGAGTGGGTAATATATATAGAGTGTATATACAAAGAGTGTCAACTAGTATGATGAAGGAATTGGATAAACGTTGAAGAACGGACTCCATATGAACACCCCTTAATACATTCTATTATGTTTCAGGCTCCTTTTATGTTCCCAGTTACACACAAAATCACACTCACACATCCACATATCTCTAGTCACAACACTACATCACTTCTGTCAACTCAAATGACTCCAAAATGTTCCTCAGTTCTGCGATTCAATTAGCACATAAAACATCTTGCCAAGCCAAATCCTGCCATTAGAAACAAGGCTTCCTCATTACTCTCCCACCAAGCACAAACTCACTAGGCCTCTAAACTGCTTCTCATGCATAATTCAGCAGCCACAAATATGGCATTTAGGCAGGATGGCTGTTATGCATTGAACAGCAAGGATCGGGTAAAAACAGGAGGCTAAATGCAAAACGCTAATTCAGAAATGAGTCAGAGAAAACAGAGGCAGAAACAGCAGCAGTGCTTTAGGTGGAAGAGTTTTTTCTGTCCAAAAAGAAGCTCCAGTGAGACCTTTGCCTAAGTAAGATCTTGACTAGATTAGCATTTTTTGAAGGAAATACCAGTGTAAATCATTGGTAGATTTTAAACCTCACACTCAGTAATTCTGTGCTCTTTAAATCCATGTAAATTGACATGAGACGAAGACCATGCAGTATCAGTAGCCCAATTATAGCTGTTTTATTTTAAATACACTCTTAAAAATAAAGGTTCTTCATTGAAGATTCCATGTAGAAGCTTTTGCACAAAAGTTTATAGTAGAAAAAGGTTCTTCTTTAGGTTATTAAAATGGTTCTTTTAAGAACTAATCACTGAAAGGTTCTTTGGGGAACCCAAAATGGTTGACTTCTATGACTGCAAAAAAACCTTTATTCTGAAGAGCGTAGAGCATGTCACCAACTGTAGCTCAAGGATTAGAATAACAATGGTCGACTACAAAAGTGCATTTCTACAATGCCATGTGCAAATGAACTAACAGAGCCCTGTCTGTGAATACATGCCCTTGTATTGTCCTCCTGTGTCTGCAGACATCGGCTGGACGCACACTTGACCCCAAACACTTCCGTTGACCAGCAAGCTGTTCCACACACACCTAATCAGTCACTTCAGGATAAACAGAAGAGTTCTGGAATGGAACAACACATTCTCCTCACGCTTCAACAGGGAAACCTAAACAATTACTTGGCATGTGTTTAAATTAACTTGGCATTTACAGGATAAAGTTTTGTTACCAAGAAAGTGGGAGTGATTTTAAGTTTTTTGCAACAAATTCTTCTCATAATCAGAATTCACTTTGGATTATAATGCGTTTACACTTAGCAAAGAGAACAATGACAATATTGGTTTAGTTTCTTAGAGAATTACTATTGCTCATACTTAAGTTTATGGATTAGAACAAACTCCTAATGGTAAGCACATGTAACTTGTCCCGGACCATTTCATGCATCATAAAAGTACGGCAAAACCAACAGACTGCGAATGTAAATCTATTCTATATATCTAATTTTCACAGTCAATGCAGCCAATGCAAACAGTTAAAATCTTGGGTCTATACACCTAAATGTGCAATGTGAGGTACATTAAAATGATACATTCTTGGATATCTATAATAATTATTTATTAGAGGCAAGTGAACACAGCTTTTTAATAAAGAGTTCACAAAACAGTTCATCTGTTTTTCCTTAAGGCTTTTATGAATTCAGACACTTGACACATACTGAAATGAGATTCATGGTTTAACACCACTTTGAGGAACACAAACTCTGTCGTTGGAAGATCTTGATAAATAGCTACAGGATATAAAATCAAGCCAAACGGCATCCCTGCATATGGCGTGTACAGGGAAAAATAGCTCCATCCTGGCCAACAACAACATACAATCCAAAAGAAGGAAATTACAGGCCGCCATTTGCATCCCTTAAAAAATACTATTTTAATTACTTTATAAATGAATAGCTAAAGCCAACTTTTACTATGTTACATTAGACATATCTAAACGCAACAATAATTTTGTGTGGGGTTTTTATCACTTCTCGTCTTGCCTTTCTTTTTTTTTTTTGGCATGCCATACAGTACCTTTTCCTTGCTATATTAGAAATTTGAAAATAAAATGTTTAAATAAAAGCAATCATGTTGTCATTAATCTATATTTTTATTTTAGATTGTTGTTAACATATTTATGAATACTGTTAGGGGCCATTCACACAGAATGCATTTTGGCTTTGAAAACGTGAAACAGCCAGTGGAATGAACGAAAAAACACAAGGTCTTGAGGTGTGTTTTTTTGTAGAAGAATGTTGTCAATGCATGAGATGCTGCAAAAGACACATGTGCAACAGTCAAACACGTCTGTTCAATGCGTTTACATAGAAAAACAATATAAAGTAGTACAATGGAATGAAAAAAGTGTTCTGCTTCAATGGCCCCTTGCACATATTTTCATCTTTTTTAAAGCATTAAGCAGGTCCGTAGTAAAAAGTTTTATTAGTGTTATTAGTAAACTCTTCAAGGACAAGTCAGTCTCTTGTGTTTGAATCACTTTTTTTGAGGTTTGTCAGAAAGGGACAATCTTAAAATGTCAACCCTGTTAACAGGATTTTGTACAGTAAACAACTGATCGCTGAAATGTCTGTATAAATATTAATATTGATTTCTATTTACTTAAAAAAACATCTTAAACTGCCTCATGGGTGCCTGCTTCATAGAAGGACATTTAAGCCTTTAGGAGGAGAGAAAGGAGCTCTGCTCACCTCCGCTTGTCCTGTCTCGACCTGACTTTGTCTCACACAAAGAAAGATCAAGTTGCTTCTGGGTGTGTGTGTGTGAAGCAGAGTTAGAAACGTGTGAGAGGAAGGGTATAAGAAAATGAAAAGGGCTCTGACACCGTCTCCAACATGAAGCTGCTTTGGAAATGCAATGAGATAGCTTGCTGTCAGGTGTTGGCAGGTGGAGAGCCAGAAGTTCCAACTTCATCAAGGTCTCTGCGAGACTTCAACCTCTCACGACCCTGCTGTCGACCACCAGGAACAAGAAAATGAACAGAAGGCTGTTCTCAGCAGTTGCTCCTCACTGATGCCATTTCAATTCAGCTTTTGCAAACATTTGCCTTTTTTTCCCTATTTCTCCAGAAGAGAACAAGGATAATGAATGAGTGATGTCCCACCACCAGATACTAACTCACATACATGCCAGATGTATTATTATAAACCTACTCAGGCAAGCCAGTTGTATTTGAATAAAAATGTAATTTGCCTAAGCATTAGCAGTGCGAGTTGGAGCAGCATATCTTTTCTTTGCAGACTAGCGTTTTTACAGCTACACCTAGAAGCATACGGGTTAGACTTCGGGCTACACTTAACACTGCTATTTGATATATTATTTACATCTACACAAAAGCAAAGAGCTCAGCGTATGCTCTCTGAGAGTGTCTCTGCTAAGGCAAGCATTACTAGTACTAGTACTAGAACAGATCATTTTGGAAGAAATAATTACTAACCTTAAAGGAATAGTTTGTGTTCAGTACACAAGTTAAGGTGCAAACACATATAGTTCAACAAATTTTCACAGGCAAAATCCAGTCATCTCAATAGGAATCTGTGCAATTGTGAGTTTTACTCAAGGGCGAAAATGTTCCCCATGCAGATTTTACTTCAAGGTACCATGCCCACTTTTGCAGCATTTTTCAAAACTATGGCGAGAACTAAATGGTACTGAAAAAGGGGGTTTCATGAATGTGGCATCCAACCATATGCCACAAATGCTATGAGTTTAACTTGTATTAAACTTCCATTAAGCCTCAGACTTCAGTATATAGTGACCCTGTTTCGGGAACATAGAAGAAAATGTTGTGTAAACTCCAGTGAGTGAGTTTTCTTTCTCAGAAGCACAGGTTTTTTAACAATCACTACTGCAGCCAGTGAGACAAATTTGCTCTCAACGCTTCATTTACGAAGGTCATTGGGGTAAAAAACATCTAGAAACAGAAAAGAAAAGTGTCAAACCTTGATCAGGAGGAAAAACCAAACAGAGATCCACAGTGGTCTTTCAAAAATCTCTCACTTTACTGATCTATTAAAACCTTAAATGGAGGTTGTGTATGATTGACTGCATTAATCTCACAGTCCTGCCAACCGTGAATGGCATATGCCCAACAGAGACCATTGAGCATCATGGGAAATAAATTACAAGGTGTCCTTCATTCACAAAACACATTCAATTTTCCCATTACAACATGTTTGCAAACTCAAAATCATTGAATCTAGTTTCACACACATAGGTGAATATAGAGACCAAATACACATTAAACTTGTCTACGTGGACCCATATACACCATTTAATTTCAAAACTGTTAACATCTTAACCATTTTTGTTGTTTTTAATTAAAAGCTATGAAGGCTTCAGTGCATATCAGTGAACAGATGTTTGGAGGGAATGCTGACTCTCTCTCTCACACACACTATCCCCTCTGCACACCCTCACAGGGTCATTAATGATATTCTTGCCACACCATTTAAACATGAGAGCAAACATTTACTGTGGTTAACAGCCCTCCTGCAACACCCAGGCTATTACCACAGCTGCTGCTTAAAGTAAGTGTGTGTGGCATGGCACCTGGATATGACCACAAAATGATGATTTACATATGTTTGTCTCAATATACGAATCGATATTCATGTGTACATCGGGTGTCCCACCTGGATATGTCAACGGCACCATTACATGTGCAGCTGTCGCATGACACTTGCGTCAACACTGAATTAAATCTCTTGCAACAATTAACCTTCCTCACACCTGTACTTGTCGCACCTTTTAACCAATTACCTGTCACAACCAAGCGCATCTTAGTTTTTAATTTCTCCTTTAACAAGTACACAGTGTTATTTTCCTTTTGAAATGCCTCGAAAGATCAAATAAATGTCAGGTCATGGCTAATACTGTCAGTGATTGGATGATTGCTTTTAATAGAGCCAAAATGAGAGAAAACACATTCGAACAACACTGCTAATTAATGAGCTATTTCAAACGATTTTCATCATGCAGTAAACAGACAAATCCTGCTGGGCAAGGATTATTCAGTATTGATGCTAGCTTGATATTTAGTTTAATTGTAGACACCTGTGCATAAGTTTTAGATAATATATTAAGTCCTGGTTCTACAAACAACACATCCATCTTAAAATTTGACAGTTTTTCACATCAGCATCATGTGGTGGTGGTGACTTGATTCAGAAGTTTATACTACAACCGAATTTGTATAATATATATTCTAAATAGCATTAGAGATTAAAAAGTGTGCATCCATTTGCACTATTTGCAATGACTTCCTCTTCACAAACTAGAGCTTTGGCTGATTGCTAGACTATGCCTAGCCACCTAATTTTATCGTAAGAATGGTTTCAGCCATTTGTAACTTGAATGTGCAAGGCATCTGGTGTACAAAAACAGTCCATTACACTGCTTGAAATTGCAAACCGGTATTTACCATATTATTTAAATTCAGTATCATAATCATAAACTCATTGGTTTGTAGTGCAAGTAGTTTTGCCATTAAACTGCACTTCCTTATTCTTCTAGTTATTTACACAGCAGCCAATAAATTGGAAGTTTTGCACATTCACAGAAAATAGCTTCTGCATTGCAAAATACTAACATAAAAAAATGGTGTACTTTACCATCATCAGCACAGTATATACAAGAGACAGCCTTAACTCCACATTTAGCTGAAGTTGAATTGCTTTTGGCATGCTTTGTCTCTTAAATAAATGATTCACTCTTTTTGCCCAGTAGCTTTAATTGCAATCCCATATCATGCATTAATAACCCAACAACAGCAAAAGTATTGCTACACATTTATGATCCAAAACTTGATCCAAAAGGGACACGATTTAAATAGGAAGGAATGTAAAAATGTAACAACAGTATGATCCATCGGCTGCATTTAGCATGCCTTAGAGTGACAGGACGGTATATTTGATGTGTCAGTCATGGCTCCTACAGTTCTGTATTAATGCATATCACACATCATATCGTGACAGTTGCAAATTAGGTCTAAATGAATATCAGCTGTCACTGCCATGAGTAAATATAAGCACTGTTAGGGAGGAAATTAATTGATGGCTTAAAAAAAGGGACATTTGTCATGCATGGAAATATTCTGAGCATGCCTCAAACAAAATCACCAGCGATTTTCGTTATTAAAAAAATTTATAACGTTCACAATAAATAAATTTCACAAGCCGAGTGTTCTTTCTTTATTCCAACATAATTATTGACAGATTTTGTATGTGTGTTTTTAACTAGGCACATGTGCAATATCAATAGATTCAGTGCAACAATATTCTTCTCAATGAAGAGTGTAATCAATTCCTCACCCTTTCTCAATCTGTCTCTCCCTCTCCATCTTTCGATTTGTCTGCTAAACAGCAAAGAGACATCTACAGCTCAGAAAATCTATAGCCTGTCTCACAATTCTGCCAAGAACACATTTCTGTCATAGCGCATTTGACACGATTACATCACAATAGACAAAATAAACACTTTGCGCATTTTCTCATAAATACCAGAAAATTTACACGCACACTGTCAGAGAGAAGTGTTTAAAGCTGGAGTGTGTAATTTTTTGGATGTCAACACACTTTCTGCTATCCCAGCTTAATTTGTAAAGACAAACATAAGAAAGACATTTGTAGGTTTATTTCTCTTACTATTCATACACTTCAGCGTAATTAAATATTCCAGGTTCAAGTTAACCTCAATCAACAGCACTTTTCTTTGAAGGAAAAATCTAGGTTACAGTAAAGCACTTCAAATGGAAATGTGGGGCAATTTTGTATTATTGTAAAATAGACATTCAATAGAACAACCATGAGGCATAAACATTGTTATGGTTTTCGTGTAAAAAGTGGTCATGACAACATAAACATTGAATCCCTAAACCCACTGAATCAGTGACAAACAATAACACAACTTAATGGAAGAATTAATGCAAAAAAATAGAAGCTTCACATTTTTGCTTTTAAGTCCTACAAAATAATGAACTACATTTACTTCCATTGTAAGTGCCCCCGCTTTTTTGTAAGTGCCCCGTTTTTAAAGAAAACAGAAGACAAGTTTAAATTATAATTTTTTTGTAATTAAAATTATGCCACACAAGCTGAGCTTAGCTGGTACTGAACCCTGAATACTCCTTTAATGACTTTTATCCAAAACAATTTACATTATGAAGATAATTCAACACTTATGCAACTAAACACATGTGCCCATTCGTAACCCTTCATGAATGCATAACACTGAGTTCATTCATATATCAAATGAATTACAAGTTGTCAGAGTGCTTTTTGTCTTGTTGTGGCATTAGGCGATTACAGACGAAAGATGTGCCCCTCTGGGCACCGTGCCAACCCCTCCTCCGGCCATGACCTAATTTCCTCTTTCAACCATCTACTGCCTGACACGATGGGTCCCCACTCTGTCTTTTTCCTGTCTCTTTCTGAAATGCTAATCTGATGTCAAAACTGACTTCTTTTTTTTCAAGAGCTGCATTTGAGTTATTGCAGGCTGTGTAAATATTTATAAATGATAAAAGCACAGTCTGAAATCATTAACATGCCACTTGACTCATCAACTTAGCTAAAGAAGAGAACATAATGGCGTCAAACACAAAAAAGAAACACTTGATTTGTTCGTATTAAGATCTGAAAAGCCATTTTGAATGTCAGCTGAAAGAGAAAAGCCATTGTGATGAACAAATGCGTTGTTTTGCGCCAGGCACGTGCTAGCACATTAGTATTATTTACATTGACTTAACCAATTTCTTATGAGTGGATCAATGGCGTGGGGAACGCACGCAGGGTGACTGCTGTTCTCAATCAAATGAGCTCGGAGCTTTACAACACAATGATCACATAAAGTGGTTTAAGGGCACCAGTGGTGCAGGCATTAAGTAATATTGAATTGGGGATGAAGGGGCGGGCAAGGGGGAGGAGGTTGAAACGATTACGTGGCAACTTTGTGCTCAGGGACCAAGGGGGAGGAGGTTCATCGAGGCAGCCCAGGCCTGATGATTTAGTAATTTCTCAAAGTGGTGTAACACACTGCCTCTCAGGCCTGTCATTCCAGCACTAAGCAGCATTAATAAACACCCGCTGCTGATGACTCACTTCTATATGAGCGAGTCTGTCCACTGGAGTGGAACGAGTTTGATTTCAATGTGTCATTTGGGAATACCTGTACGAATTCTTCAAGCACCTCCTGGCAAATTGAGGACAAATTCCTTCTCAAATTGAAACCATCAAGGGATTGTTGTAAAAGAAGGACAAGAAATAGAAATGGTGAGGCGGAGGAAGAGAGAGAGGGACCGTTTAAACGAAATTGGATAAAGAGTGAATAGGTGTATTGGATAAAAAGTAAGATGGCTCTGATGTATTGTAAACGTTGATCCGTATGGACAAACAAACACTGATAAATTTATGGGCCAAAATCACAACAGCAAACAATCTGTGCAAAATGGATATAAATTCATGTGGAAAAAATAAATGCAAAAAAATATATATATATTATATATTCAATATTAATAATAATGGCAAAAAACAAGCCATAAAAAAAACAAAACACAAAACAAAAAATAACTAAAAACAAAACAACAAACAAAAAAGCACAACACAAAACAAAAATCAACTAAAAACAAAACACCACAACATAAAACAAAAAACACAAATAAAACTAAAAAAAAAAAAAACACCACAACTCAAAACAAATACTAAACAAAAAACATTATAACACAAAAGAAAAACACAGCTAAAACAAAATAAAACTCACATTAAACAGTAATAATACATTTTAATTATTACAGCATTAAAACTGTAATTTCTTAAAAGACTTTACATTAGAATAGACCAAGATATGTTTGATTTGGCTAGCTGCACTGGTTCATTAAGTCCTGTGATCATCTCAACTGCATGAATGAGAATGGAGCTGATGGTTGACATGCAGGATCTAGTCTAGGGTCTCCTGCTCTGTGAGGTTCTAAATGGAGCAAGACGAGGGAGCATGGAGGGGACGGCTATGAGTCACAGATCCCAGAACAGTGAAGAGCGGTGAATGGGGATGTCACCCCTGGAGAACTGCGTCTGCGGTTCAGAGCGCTAGCGTGACAGCGTAAGCTGCTGACGAGCTCCTTTCACAGATTACTATAGTGTACATCCAACACAATGCAACAGCATCTGTAGGGGATGTGAGGGTAAAGCGTGCAAAGCTTTGTCGTGTCACACTGTTGGGCTTGTAACAGCAAGAGCGATGCTGAAAGTCAGGATGACACTCTACAGATGTCCTGTCAAGACTGACAAATGAAACAATGGCGAAGGCCAATGCCGCCTTCAAGTGCTCCTGGGAAGCACCTACGAAATGACACATCAAAGTCAGAAACACAATACTGAAGTAACGGTGAATGACAGCCAAAAAAAAAAGGTGTACCATAAGTGAATACACCTGCATACCCAATCTATGTTCAATTTATATATATAGCTTAGTTTTTATCTACAAAATATGAATTCAAATTTAAATAATAATATAGAAAGATAGCACCTGCCGCAGTTATACCAGCAGATATGTGTATTATACATGAAGAAAGCTACTTGTAAGCAGGACCCCAAGCAAAAACTAGACCTTTCCGATATCAAAATAGGTATAATTACAATTTTTCTTAACAGTTCCCCACTGGTAAAAATGATTTCACTGTGATTTCTGTGCATGTAACACGGAATGACTACATTTCCAGCTCCACTTGGAGGCTGTAAACAGCCTTAAATTCATACAGCAGTTGTACTAATAAACAGAACAATAATAAACATCCACACAGTATGTTTGATCAGTCTGCCTAGATTATATGAAACAGACCAAAGCAGCTTGTTTAGTTTCAGCAAGGAGGCTGTCAAAATGAGTTAGAGATCTAGATGCCTTATTTGTAGCTAACTTGGCTGGTACATCCAACCCTTATTTCAAACATCTGAAGTTTAAAATTTCACTTCCAGCCAAGTAGGACTTTCTACACATAATTACATACTATGTCGGTAATATAAACTTACTCTGTAGTCAAAATGAGAATAATGCAAAAGTGATTACTATAGAAGTACAGTTAAACTTCAAACCTACATCAGCTAAAATTATTCTTTCCACTGTAGCTATTATTTTTCCTTTTTCATCTCAAAATGAGACAAGGCTTTGCTCAACTTGTGTGTTTAAGCTGTTTTTTAAACTAATGAAGCTTTTTAGCAGAATCATCTTTCTTACCGAAATCCATGACTAAAATCTAAATATAAGACTGAAATCTGTGACCTGAACATATACAATAGTTACATTTACATTTAGTCATTTAGCAGATGCAAGTAGAACATTATGAGTTATTAGTTACATTATGACATCATGACCATCCATCTTCAGCTTCACCGGAGGACATGCATATCGTTAGCATATACACATTATGACAACATTTCTATATATGATGATTTCTAAACATTTATTTTAGATTCTTCAAGTTGTTAACCTTCTCAAAACAGCATCTTAAAGCAGTACCACATCATTTTGGACAGTTGTCTCCTAAATGACACACTACACACTCAACTGTCTTGTGTATGAATTTTATAAGATTATTTTATTATCCAACATCGAAGTCCAAGCCCCTTTTCTTCTTCTACATAAGGAAAGCTGCAACAGATGAGTGCATGAAGTGTCCAACATTCCACACCGTTTTTGGGGGTTTTCAATTAAATAAGTGCATGATCTGGGTATTTGAAGTGCACTTCATGTTGGAATTTTCAGTCTGAACACACTACTCACACCATTTATACTACAAAATGACAGAATAGTGCATAAGCAAGCAAATTCGGACACACTTTACATCTTTGGCAGAAAAACAACAACCTATAAAGCCACATCTACTTGAATCACAAACACACTCACAGAGGAACAACAGAAAATCCAATACTGTGCAAACAGACCCAGGCAATTAGAGTCCAGAAAGAAGCAGTCTACAGACAATAATAAACCAGTCATTATGCCGCCACTAAGCTTTTCACAGCCAAACCAAACAAGCACTTCCAAAAAACAGCAGTTAAAAACACATTCAGGCAAAGGCCGCAGTACAAGGTTAACCTGGTCTCTTACCTCAAGAGCTTCCAGCGTCATAAATCCCGATATTGAGAATCCGTCAATGATGTCCTCCTCAGCAGAGGTAGACTCCTTCCTCTTCCTCCTCGGTGGCCTGGGTCGTGAGGAAGAGGAGGGGTTGGTGGTGTCTTCCTTCTCCGAATCCGAGGAGAATCGAAGCACGGTGCCCCGGACATGGTTATTCCTGATCCCGTTAGACACACGCTCCCGGTCTCGCACAGACCGAGACTTCCGCTTTTTCCGGATCCCGCTGCACCGCGGGCCATCCATTTCACCAGATGACACACTCAACCGAACACTTCCTGCTAGGAGGCTCTCGGCCCGCGCTCAGAGGTGGATGCAGAACGATTCCCAACAAACACCTGTAATGGAAGGCTCAATAACTGTACTCCAGTGAGGGATGTGCAATTATCCAAATTCCAAAACCGGCTGATGCTATGTGACTTTGCTTGGAGTGCGATACGCACATGAGATTCCAGAAGTATAAATGCATATATCCACAAGCACAGAAATCCAAAATTGAATCCTGTTAAGGGTTGCCAAACTGGAAAGTATCCAAACTTCCAAATTCAGCCCACGTTTAGGGGAAACAAACTGGCAGATCACTTGAAATGTCTTCCAACGGAGCTGTAACGGGTCTCCACATGGCTGTCCTCACGGACCCAACACTCTGTTTAAGTGCAGTCTGACACCTTCCCATCCTACAAGTCAAAGAGATAGAGAGCAGACGTTTGAAATGTTCTCTCTGAGAGCCTTCCCAGAATCCCCACCCTTAGCTATACATAGGAATATATCATGCAGGCATATGAATAAAGCAATTTTCACAACACATATGGACTCTCTGCAAGAGATCATCTTAAGATGCCTTCCTTTTGATCTACTTCCACAATGGCTACAGTCACTTTTACATTCCCTTCTTCCCAGATCTTACAGTTTCTTGGAAGAAAACAAAATCTATTGTAGGAAATTATTCAGAATGTGTTCTTGCAGATTAAATGCATCATATAATGAGCCATTTACAGAGCTGGGTCTAGATCTCCAGTTTTACATATTCAAGAGCTTATATTTCTCCTCCTGCACACTGTCATTATTCTGAGACTGCTATAACCGGAGACAGGAGGGGGTAATTATTCATTTTTCTTAACAGAGCTGTGGATCAAGAAAAAAAAAATGTCATTTTCTCACAGCAATTTTTAGTTCAGCTGATTACACTGACAGAACATTTATGGCTGACTTTCCAGTCGTCTTCTGTATGCAGTTACATCTATGTACTTAAAACACCAACAGCCACAATCATTCTGCACTCTACTGATAATCTCTACTCAGGGTTCCTCTGTTTATTTTTCAATGTCACCAAACTATAGATAAAACTCTGAAAACCTTTCTAAATCTTCCACACTCAGGGTTGTTAAAGAGGCGTTTTATCTGAATAGCAATTACTAAAATCAGCTGAAATTGTTCATGCAAGGCATTATTTTTCATTGCTCGAAATATTAAATAATTCTGTCATTAGCTGTGTCAAGTTGTGTGCTGACGTTTGAAGCAGAATCATCTCCAGTCATTTTCATACATTGAAATATATGAAAAAAAATATGTGACCTGAACATCTACAATAGCTGCATTATGACATCATGATCATCAATCTTTAAATTCACCAAATGACATGAACACTATGACATCATAATCAGCTATAAGCTTCAAATTAAATCACATGAACTAAAACACTGACAATATCATGCATTAACATAAACATCATTAGATGACATTAACACCTATCTTTACAAGACAACATGAACATTTACAGTAGCAACAATGACATTATAATCCAATCAACTTTACCAAACCCGCAACTCCATTATGACATCATAATCAAGCATCAACTTAAACAATGTCTGATGATAAGAACATGTCATTATATCAAAACTAGCCATAAATGTAAGTGTCTTATCCAGTGAAGTTGACAAGATACATAGACATCATAAAACCAAGCATCAACGTGAACTTCACAAGACGTGACATGAACATCTACAGCAGCTACAGTATGACATCATAGACACCCATCAACTTAAACTTCACTAGCAACCAACCTTCATCTGCCTTCAAAATCCACCGCTACCAAATATCAGCATTGCAATCTGACTTTTTCGAATAAATGATGCATTCCAGAAACATTTTACCAACAGCAATGACCAATAGTCCAGGTGGGCTATTATTACAAAGCTATTCCCAATCACATATCCCTTTAACCTGATGATGCCCTGTGCTGGCACTCCTGTCACACACGCGCGCGCACACACACACACACACACCCCAAATATATAAATGGTTTTAATGTATTTACAGTCCCTGCCAGCCCTCCCTTCACTCTCGCTGTCTTCCACGAGTCCTTTTTGTCTCTCTCTCTTTCTCTCCGTCAGTAAATCTCACGCACCGTGGCCGGTCCAGCCCACAGCAGCAGCAGCAGCAGCAGCGCCTGGCACTGCCTCCTTCAGCTCTAGATCCACCAAAACACAAAGCCTGCCTTCTCTCCTGCAGGACAAAAGCAACACATGCAAAGCCTGGCGAGTGGAAGAGGGTCGTCCGAGCGAGTCGTCGGCATTCGGAAAGCGCGCTGCTCTAGAACGGAAAACAAAAGAGAAATTTTTTCCACAAACAAATAAATCCTGCAAGGAAGCGACGCTGCTCCTCTCCGAGAGTCCGTGCTTCAGGATCCCGGAGCGAGCGGGGACCGGGCGCATTGATACAGTACTGCCGCAGTGCCGCTTTACAGGCGATCCGCTTCCTCAGCGCATATAGTGCAGCGCTCTCTATAGAGAAGGCTCGGTTTAAATGCAGAAGACATTCGTTTTAGTTATTATATCTTATTAGACACTCTAAATGTACTTCAACATACCATCCGTTCCCATTACACTGCCATCTGCGCTGATTATCAAAATAAGGAAAACCACTGTATTCTGTATGGTACTGATTAGCCTAGTACTAGATTGATGCCTTCAATGAAGGCACGAATTAGCGTTTGACCGCCTCTATTTAAAGGCTTAAACGCCACATAAGTATGTCTTAAGACGTTTTAATTCGGTATTAATTCATAAAGAATGTTTAGTAGTGTTTTCAAACGTTTAAGAAACCACAAAAGTTCGATTGTAGGAAAGTACGGTCCCACTTTATATTGTGTCCCTAATACCTGTGTACTTACATAGTAACTAGATGTAAGTACACATTGGTACATAGTGTCTACAGCTCTAATGTTTGTGTAACTACACATATGTAACAACCCACTCAATGGTATGTGTAAGTACAAATGTGTAACAGGACATTGGTAACAACACTTTTTGGTAATGAAAGTACAAATGTGTAACAGGACTAACAGCACTTTTTTTGTATAGAAAGTGTTACACTTTATATTAAATAGACAATTCCTATGGATTTACCATGTAATTACTTTGATGTTACACAGCAGCGGCCAGTAAGTTAGGCTTTACATATAAATTGTGGTTGGTGTCCAGAATGTTACACTTTATATTAAGTGGACAGTTCCTGAGGAGTTACCATGTAAGTACACTGGTATTACAGCGGTGCACCAACTCTACCAACTCGAGATCCAACTCCTCCCACTTTACACTAAACCTACCCGTTTCCACCCCCTGGAAAAAAGTGTTGTTACCAATGTCCTGTTACACATTTGTACTTACACATACCATTTTGAGGGTTGTTACATGTGTGTAGTTACAGAAATATTAGAGCTGTAGATACTATGTACCAATGTGTACTTACACTGTGGTTACATACTACGTACACATCTAGTTACTATGTAAGTACACAGGTATTAGGGACACAATATAAAGTGGGACCGAAAGTACTTTTCAGCTGTTTACCAGAGGTGGTAACCATGTAGGCAATTTGAGTGCTTTGTGTTTAAAATCTACGTACGGTCATAACTGGACGCTATATAGATTTATTTATTACAAGAATATCATTTTTTATATAGATATTTTTGTTTGTTTAAAACCGTTGTTTAAAAAGCCACCTTACCTGTGGTTATGGTGCCAAATCAAGGATTGGATTGCGTCAGACGAACCTTAAACCTTAAACGAATTTTCTTCAAAAATTACAGAATTATATTAAATAGGCTACTTTAGCCTAATACAGTAGCCTATGTTTTGTTACACTTTAAATGTCCTTCAACATACCGTCTGTGCCATTTTTCATGGATTATGACAATGCAAATCATTGCATATTGTATTGCTCCTATTACTTGACTGATGTATTAAATGGGAACCAATTAAATGCATTTAATTTATTTAAAAGTTGCAGCAGGGAACATTCTGCCTACCAAAATAACATTTGCTTCTAGACAATACACTAACATGACAAAAATTCAAAACACTCTGCACACTGAATCACTGCATAGCCAATTCAATTCTGTTTTTTTTTTACATGCAGACAGGAAAATAATTTGACATATTAAGAAATCTTGCAGCCTATTTGTAGTTTACAAGGCCTATTGTCCCTTTAGGTTCTTCCATCTGTCCAACCACATTGTGTTGATTCAGGCCTCCATCAGCACCAATGAATCAGTGAAAACAATCCTGAATTTATAGCATCTAAACTCGCTGGCTGCTAATCAGACTTAGTAATTGCACAGGCTATTAAATCTTCATTTGGCATCGCATGGGTTTTCAACCAAAACATCCAGCTAAAAAGCAGCACAAGTTTCTTTTCAACCATGGCATCTGGCACAATGCATATTAAGGTGTTTTATCATAGTATGAAATACATAAAACAAGTCACCACATAATCAAACACTTGTTCCCTTTTAACATTTTCAATGCCTTCAGGCTGTGCATGACTTTTTATGCCTCTAACACGTAGCTATTAGGCAATTAGTAACTGCTATTAGGCAAAATGTACAATCAATTAAGTCTTCAAACAAATCATTTACACTTACACGTTTTGAATGGGTCAGATGTTGTTTCTCATTCTTTTATACTGTTTGTATTGCTCTTGTTATGTAACATGAAGAGGTTTTCCCTTTAGGCCAACCCTGGGGTGACCTTATGCACCCCTGCTATCAAACTGCACTGAAACCAGAGCCTAACTTTACTTATTCTAAATGTTTGTGCGGTCAAGAGAGGCGCAGCAGATGAACTGGTGGCAGGTGGAGACAGATCTGGGAGACAGCAGTTTTGATATGTGATTTAGTCAGGTTTCTACAGGTTTTATGAAGGTAAATCTAAGACCTTTTTAAAACCACGGAAAGGAAATTTAAGGAATAAATTGAAGGGAACATCAATATGTTATCTAAAAGTAAATGTATGGGGAGTACGCAATGTGGTGTATTAAAGTAGCAACACTTCAAAGTTTGAGAAAACAACTTCCTACCGATCTCCATCTTTAATTCATTAAAAAAGGCTTGAATACCTCAAACACTAGGAAACAACTTTTTTCCAGTTCAAAAACACTCTTAAATCAAGATAAATTTCACGTAGAAGCAAAATGAAATAAGATAATGAGTCTCGTTTTCTCTGAAATTAATCAAAATGAAGTCAGTTTATGATTAAAACAAGAGCAAATATGTGCCAATGGGCTTAGAAAAATCTCTTAACTCAAAGGCAAAATAATTTTATTCAATTTCTCAGAAAACAATACTTAATTTCTTAATTTGGCATTTCTATATTTGTTTATATTTGTACTGGAAAAGAAAATTACTGAGGAAGATAATGATGTTTTTTTTTTTTTTGCAACATTTAATGCTGACTGTATGAATTTAAGACTTAAGGCCTTCAGTTGTTGAAGAGCAAATTAAGATTTTTTTTAAGACCCGCAGAAACCCTGTTTACAAACACAGTATAAAATTCTGTGTCTACAAGGAGTTATTCAGCTTAGCATGAGTGATATCACCCACTTGATGTGTTTAATCCATCTCACACTCACCCCCCTTTTACGCATCCTGATAGAAAACACACAACAATTTATTCACGCCACATTCACGCCTCATTAAAAAGAGCACAATGCAATGCTTCAAGCAAGTATGACTCTGCAACACTTTCCACCATGTAAACTGTCAAGCATCAAGATATGGATTTTCTACGAGAGGTTCTGCAGTCCTGGGAATTTATTCAGCTAATACAGTGTGTTCTAAAGAGTGGGACGGTACAATACCGGGTATATTTATATAGCATATAGATCTATGACTCTACGCTCCTCTGCCTGTGATTAATAGACCAATACACAAGCATAATAATGGGACTGTATCAAGTAAATGTGTGCGAGAAGAGAGGAAAAAGAATGTCCTTTCTTAAAATCGCAGCATTCCGCATCTCTATAAAATTGATTTTTAAAGCAACAATTGTCTCAGAGCATAACACGCATTACTTAATTCATTTTCGTGCAATCAGGCCAATATTGTCCTCACCCCATCATTAACCAAATGCCTCATTTGCACTTTCATTAGCTATAAAGATTTTTCATTCTTTCTGGCACCCGATCGAGAGTCACTGTAACGATTTGCATGCTGTGTATCCATAGTGTTTTTATCGATGTTGTCTGAAATAACAGAGTGAGCTCTTGTATCTGCTCCCCGGGAGAGAAGGGATGTAACAGCTGTCTCCTTGACACCAGATGGGCGGGACTGATTTTGTCATCCGTTGGTGAGCTTTTAATTACTCAGTAAAACACTCTAAATAGGCTAATGAAAAAAAGCAGATGATGAAAGGAAACCATTTCCTGTTATATTCAGATATTAATCCATTTCTAATGATTTAATATTTTGATTCCGACAGCATAATAGATGTAGACTGGCATCCCTATTTTAAAAAAAATTTATTATTGTATAAAAAGCCATGATTTTACACTCATTTACAATAACGTATTGTATAATTCCATGTATTAGGGATAGAAATAGCATATTCAGATTGATGTCAGCTACTACGTTTTTCTTCTTTATGAGACATTGTCATATTGCAAAAACATAGGCTTATCTTCCTGAACTGATAAGACACTTGGAAGATCACATACACACTATGTCAACATATGTTTATATATAGTGGCAGATATGCTTGCCTTTGGAAAGCTTGTTTATTTCTAGCCTTAATGTAGTCTTAACAACTGCAGAGCATAACAAGTGTATGTGAAAGAGAAGCTATTTTAGTCCCCAGCCCCTGCGGACAAAATAATTACCAGTGTTCAAACTCAAACTAACAATAATGCTTCAGTGATGTTATCATTTCCTCATATTTATTTGACACAGGAAGCTGAGTACAGTTCATAATACACAGTATTTACTTCTGATGGACCATTTACACTTGATAAAACATCCAAAGCCAGCTGCTTACTAACAAACAACTGTCAACTTTTAACAGAACTAACTTCTAAAGGAGTATCTACATCTTGCATGGCCTGAGAGTAAGTTACTTTTTCTGCAAATTTTCATTTTTGGGTGAACTATTCCTTTAAACATGGACTTATAGCAAAGGCTACTAAAACAGAAGTAACTAAAAGACCTGGAGTTGTGATCGGGAAAGGCTGTTAAAATGAAATAAAACTGAAACCACAACCATAAAGTAAATCGAGAGAGTAAACCGAACAAATGTCAATCCTCTAGAGAAAAAAACTACTCAAGCAGCTGCAGCTATATAAAAATCCTCAAGAATCAGTGATTCTACTGCGGCCCCTTGGCTCAGAATCTTCCAGACACCTATCAAACACACTGACAGTGCAGATGAAGTCTCTACAGCCCTGAGGAAAACATCACATTGCAGACGATTAAAGGTTTACCACACACACACAACAGCACCATTCAAACGCTTTTTCAAACACCCAACTCATGTAAAACCTTATTATCCAAAAAAAAAAATCATCTACTCACCATCATGTCATTTCAATCCCAAACTACCCCTTTAAAATCTGTCATTATGGTTTAAATGCCACTCATTCCTCTTGCTCCGATCCCTGCCTGCGCTGACAGTCACACTGTAACACATGGACCTCTGCCAGCATATTATTACCAACTTTAACAGCCATCTGTGTCTCTGACTCAGGGGATGAGGTTTTGATAACTCCCCTGTCATTCCTTGTCATTCTCTCCACCGTGACAAATACATGTATATATGTGCAGTATGTAGAGACGTGTGGGGATAAAAATCATTGTAGCATTCATATCAACAAAGCAATATTTATTTGTACAGTTTTCAAAAACAGTTTTCAGAGTGCAGACAACAAATCGCTATTTATGTTGATCACACCATGCTAAAGTGTTCTCTAAAGTGACATGTGGCACAAAGGTGTAAAATCTCCCAACACCAACTGTGTTTATGTGAAATCAAACATTTAAGTGAGTAAAACAAGACTGTAAACATATCAGATTTTTTGTCTGCATGTTATTCATGTGAATAAACACAATCCATCACCACTTTGTCTAATGTGTCTTGTCTGTATATTCTGTGGAATACCAGCACACATGTACACATGCGTCAAAATGCCATGACAAATTATTTTTAGTGCAGTTTACATAAATTTAACTAGAATTTCTAAATAAAATGCAAGTAGTGCAAAGCTGGTTGTTGCCAAGACTTTGCTATGCATTTGCTACAGCATTCTTGGTCAGACTTTGAATGCTTGTTTGTTTGACAACAGCCTTGTTCAAAGGTTTTGAGTGTTTTTTTTTTAAATACACTTTAATATCTTTTAAATATACAAACAAAGAGAACAATGATGGATGGATGGAGAAAGAACTGAAATAAAGGACAGATGGATGTATGGACAGACGAGCAAGTTGATAGATATAGAAAAGATGGATAGATAATAGATAGATGAAGAGACAAATAGAATATATAGAACAGAACAACTGACAAAATGATGGATGGATGGATGGACGGACGGATGGATGGACAGACGAGCAAGTTGATAGATATAGAAAAGATGGATAGATAGATGAAGAGACAAATAGAATATATAGAACAGAACAACTGACAGAATGATGGATGGATGGATGGATGGATGGAGAAAGAACAGAAATAAAGGACAGATGGATGGATGGACAGACGAGCAAGTTGATAGATATAGAAAAGATGGATAGATAATAGATAGATGAAGAGACAAATAGAATATATAGAACAGAACAACTGACAAAATGATGGATGGATGGATGGACGGACGGATGGATGGACAGACGAGCAAGTTGATAGATATAGAAAAGATGGATAGATAGATGAAGAGACAAATAGAATATATAGAACAGAACAACTGACAGAATGATGGATGGATGGATGGATGGAGAAAGAACAGAAATAAAGGACAGATGGATGGATGGACAGACAAGCAAGTTGATAAATATAGAAAAGATGGATAGATAGATGAAGAGACAAATAGAATATATAGAACAGAACAACTGACAGAATGACGGATGGATGGATGATGAATAGAGAAAGAACAGAAATAAAGGACAGATGGATGGACGAATGGACAGACGGATGGACAGATGAGCAAGTTATAGAAAAGATGGATGGATAATAGATGAACAGATGTATAGACAGAACAGAGCAACTGATAGAATGATGGATAGATGGATGAGAAAGAAGAGAAAAATGGATTGATGGGTTGAATGGATTGAAAATTCAATGATAAATTGATAGCACAATAGATTGATTAGATTGATAGAACTATTGATAGAACAATTGATAGAATAATAGAAAGAACGAAAGTACAATACCAACTTCCTGTGATGCCAACTACCAATCAATTCAAATTCTAGTGCTACATCTTTGAAGCCAATATTTGGTTTGCATCTGGCTGCATTAAATCAGCACAGACCTCCAACAAGTCTTCTTGTCTAGAAATCTGGGTTGACGGGTGATCCATGAAAGCCTGCCTTTGTTTCACTAAGTAAAAGACAAAAAGTTAAATGGGTAAAACAGCTTCCCCAAAACAGTGTCAAGGGGTGAACGCGAAACATTCAGTGACCCTACTGCGAGCCTGTCATTCAGCGAATCAACACTGCTCCATTACCTCCTGCACCCTCTTGTCAAGATTACAAGAAAGCTTTTACTTCAAATGCATGTTTAAGAGTTTTCCTCGCAGGGCTTTGGGAGGGTGAAGTAGAGAGGGGAAGGCGGGGGAGGAGAGCAGAGGATGGATCGTGGAAGAGAGGTACAAGTGCTATGTTTTTCTTTTGCCGTTTTACAGCATGGCAGGAAGTTCACATCACTCCGCTTCCTGTTGTACATGCTGCACTGGATCTGCTGAATGTCCAATAACAGAAGGGCCATTAGCTCAAAGCATGTGTCGGGGGGCCGTGCGCACGCAGGCGAGCTGAAAGAGACACAGATGAGCCTCCGAAAACTATTCCTCTTCCCTGGCACTGCGACATTCAGCCATCTGAACACACAATTTACAGAGAGATATGTAAATACGCCATATTCTCTCAGCCCCCATCTTGAAGGCACGCACACACACGTAGCCCAAGCAGGCTAATTGTTCCTTTTAAGAGGCAAAATGAGAACAGTATCTCATTGTGCAGGCAGAAGATGGAGAGAGAGGAACGCAGAGAGAGAGGGATCTCTCCGGGAATACGAGGCAGGGATATTTTCCAATTATTCAGCCTTTCTCTGCTATCCCAGAGGGCAAGCTCTGGAGCGCGAGAGAGGCAAAGAGAAAGTCGCACTCGTTTATTAGTATTAGGGGCCTCTTCTGTTTTTCCTCCCAGGCCTGTGGTCCCTACACACAGTGGCAGAACACACACATGCACACACACACACACACACACACACACACACACACACACACACACACACACAGAAAAACAGAGAAGTGCAGGGTGGCAAAAGGAAATGGAAAGACATTAGGGGAAATTAGGAAAACCACAGGTACACTGGCCCCCAAAAAGTATTTGGACACTTAAGTTACACTCAAAATATATGAAGTTCTTCAGACAATAAAATCAAATAAAAATGCTTTTATTTTGAAGAAATATAAGTAAGCTCGTAACAAAAGTACAATGTACTGTATATATAATTTCCTTGTGCTTTTGGATATACTGGAAGAAAAATAACATACAAATGTGGATATTTAGGTTTTTATATTAATTATATATTCTATTAGTATTATTATGAAAATAAAAGATTATAGATATTTTTATAAAAGTAAAACAATTTATTATTATTATTATTATTATATATATCATCATCATCATCATCATCATTATTATAATAGTAATAGAAAAACTCTATCTTTAGATAATAGAAGTACACTATACTGTATATATAGTTTCCATTTTCATTGAGCTTTTCAAAGATACTTCACATTTTTAAATCATAAATGATAATAAGATTATATATATATATATATATATATTTATAAAAATAAAACAATGTATTATCATTATCATCATCTTTATTATTTAACTATTATTATTGCTATCATTATAATAATAATAATATAGTTTCCTTTTTCTTTGAGCTTTTCAAAGATATTTCACACTGTAAGAATAATATGTATGTATATATATATATATTTTCTTGTGAAATGTACACCAATAATCTTGACAAATAATTTGTTTTTACAGTATGTACGCATGTACTGTATATGTATATATAACAATAATATTTATTATTATAATGAAAAACAAATTACATACTTAAATTTTAAATATAATATTATTAATATTATCAATTTAAAATATATTATTATTATAAAACAACAATAACAATAGTATGATTATAAATAACAATAATAATGTGTTTAGAGAATATTTAGTCTGGTAAAAAGTCATCACAGAAAGAGCTCATAATTATTTGCAGATGTAAATTGTTTTGATAATATTTATACACTGAAATGTATTTGTAAGTATGGTGCAAGTTTCCAAGTACTTTTTCAGAGCCACTGTATATGCAGAGAGAAGTATAGTTAAAGAATCTCACACTCAAAGCTACAGCACTGTTGTTTGTGATTTGGCAACGTGTCACTCACTTATTACCGAGTAGCATTAACACTCATGCTAGCAGCCAGCTGCTTATACCGAGGACACACTGTTCACATTCAGATTAGTGAACACAATAAGTATACAACATGCCGTCGACATTCACAGTTTGTTTTCACCATCCGTTCATCCATTCATGCCGTCATCCTTATTAGTTTTCGTGCCTCTTGGAAAGCTGTTGCATTCAATGGTGCTTTCAATGTGCCCAATAATAAGCATTTAAAAATGACAGGCATGAATGTGAATTAATTCTTCACACATGAAAGAAAAGGAAAATGATTACCTGTCACTAAACGATAACTGCTTTAGAATGTTAAAAAATGTATTAGAAAATGTAATGTATAGTGCTAGTAAATACAGCATTTTAGCCATGCCAATATACACAATATAGTAACCACTATGACAGAAAATGTATGTTTATGTCAGAACTGTATTGGATATGTTAGAGATAGGTGTGTCTGCCTGCTCTCTGGGAGCTGGTCTGTGGGCCTGTACAGACTCATTTGACTGTAGTCAGTGCCATCTCTAGCACTGCATGTTGGCATGAGTGTGATGTAGGTTATTACATTACCTCAATGACTGCAGCGGCTGCTGTACAGAGATGAAGCAATACATCAAACCTCCACACATCTCACCAGACCAGCTCACGGACCACATCCCTGATTTTCAGCACTCGGCCTGTCTATCTGTGTAGACATGCATCTATCCATCAGTCCATCCATTCATCAGTCTGTCCAAATAGTCCTTTTGAAAAAGAGAATTAGCATATTTGGGTAAACTAGTTCCTTCAGGGGCATTTTCCAACACATTTTTGTGAAACTTTTTTTTTTTTTTTTTTTTTTACAAAAAATAAATAAATGCACAGTGTTACATTTTGTTAGATTTATGCTTAATAAAATAAAATATAAATTGTAAAAAATAAAAAAATTTGGTAGGTCCCACTTTATATTACGTGGCCTTACATCAAAAATAAGTACAATGTACTTATTGTGTTCATATTGTATTGCAAAACACTTGCTGCTATTGAGGTGGGATACAGATGAGGTTAGGGACAGGTTTGGTGGTAAGCGTAGGTTTAAGGTGTGGGGGATAAATCAACAGTGTAATTATAAATGTAATTACAGAAATTAATTACAGATGTAATTACATGCAGGTATTTTTTAAAATATAAGCGCAATGTACAAACATATATATATACACAATAAGTGCATTATATCAAATGATTAATTTAAATGTAAGTGCAAGAAGATGATTTTGCAGTAAATCACAGGGTTTGAATGACATATTAACCATCTATCAATTTACATTTTCTGTGTCTAAGTAGAAATTGAACTCGCTTCATTGAAAACTAACCAAGTAAAAAAACACAATTGTGTTTTCTGAGAATCATGTTCCTTCCTGAAATAAACATTCAATGTGTACTGGACAAAGACGGCATACAGTTATTTCTTCATTTCCTCGTGTCTCACGGCAGACAAGAAGATGCTTTATTTTATCATACCTCATCTATAAATAGAGACAGTAAAGGAAACAGCAATAGCAGAGAAGAATAAACAAAGCACCTTGTAGAGAAGAGGTGACATCCTGATACAAGACTCATTTCTGCAGGTAAATAATTTTCCAGAGAAAAATGTGTGTCGCTGTCATTGGCTTGTCAGGCCTATTGTCCTTGAGCAATGATGCTGCCTGCTAGGCATGTCTGAGGGAAAAAACACCCATATCACGACAAGAAACAAATTGCACTGTCGCTCTGAATGAATTGAGTGGACAGAAATCACAGGTTTCCTCCACTAAACCTTTGACTGATCTGCGGCTGTGAATTGCTTTGATACATGCCGTAGATCCACGAGTGGGATGGGTTTTTGCATCTGGAAAAAATGGAGAGAAGACCCGGCACATTTCAGCAGTAGTTTCCACCCGAGAGAGTGCACTCTATGTGTGCGTGCCGAGGAGGAGTTCAGGAAGAGTCAGAGAATTACAGGCTATCATAGCCAAGTGGGTGTCAAATTATCCTTTCAGCGCATTTACACCATCACATGTTCCTCTGTGTGTGAGTGTGTGAGAGTGTGTGTGGCCCCTAACCCAGCTGCATCTCCACAGTAATGAGCTTCACTCAAGATGGAGAGAGGGTGTGAGAGAAAGACAAAATCTGTGTATGTGTGTGTGTGGGGGAAGAGTGAGAAGAATGATAGCACAACACCAGCATGTCAATGAGCACCAGCTATGAACATGTATTTTAATGGCCAACTTGCTGTGACTATACTTTATATACACCCAATTCTGTTTTATTTAAATGTATATAATTAAAAAATAAATAAATAAATTCTATAATAATTAGTTTTGAAATAATTTCTGAAAAATCAGTGTTAATTCTCTTAATTTTCCCTTTACTTCAGTACATTGTACACTTTTGGAAACACTGTAAATTTAGATAATAAATTGAATGGCCAATTTATTACACTGACAAGTGATTATACATTCTACATAACTAATTTTATTTAAACGTAAATATTTTTGGAATAATAAAAATTATTATTATTATTTAAATAAAAAAATAAATGTAAGGGTGTGTATGTGTGTGTATATACATACATACTGTATATATATATCATATCATACACTTACATTTATCATACACTTTGGATATACTGTAAATGGCAATGCTGATATTCATGCTAATAAAGCTGTGTTGACTGTATATGTGTGTTGGAGAGAAAAAAAAGTGAGAGTATAACACTTGTCTGTGACCACATTAACATCTCTGTGTTCACTGTTGGCTTCCCTTGCATCATGCGTCAGGGCCCTGTGTATAAGCATCTCCTACAGCCCTGTTCAACAAACAGAGTATGTGTTACTGCTGAGGAAAGATGAATTCAATAAAGAATTTTCTATTAGAACAAAGAAATAATAAAACAAAGAGAGAATAAAAAAGAAGTCTGTAAAGCAATACAACATAAAGGTGTATAGAACAACTACAACTGTATGATGACATTTTGACAATAAGGAGTGAAACCTACAGTAAGTGTGTGTGTGTGTGTCTCCTGATGTTTTGTGGTCTTAGATTAACTTCTTAAAAATTTGTGTTTTCAGGAATCTTGTGGATAAAATAGACTTAAACCTGTTTTGGCAGTTGGATGTCATTGGATTCTGAATAACGTCAATGACTCAGAAACAAATCACAAAACACTAGACAAATACTGTACCATTAAAACCATGTCTGTGCAAACATATGTAAAGACATTTGCCTCTTTTGGGTCATTTTCCCTCATTGGTTTCAGTAAAACTACATGTAGTTTATTCAGCATCAATTTTGAAGTCACTTCAATCATGTCTAATGATTTTCTGTATATAACTGCACAATATAACCGCTGTATGTTTTATTTGGTATTACCTATAGGGAATTTAAAAATGATAATCTCTTTCTCCACAGCCTCCGTTAAAAAATGGCCAAACTAGCCAACAAGGCTGTTCAATTCATACTGAGGTAATGAACTGAAAAATTGATCCAATTTTCATAATGGTTTTCAATGACCCTACAAAAGAATTTTACTTCTCTGTTATATAGCATCGTATTAAACAGTTCAGCTTTTAATGCTGACCTTACATGACCATAAAGAATCATTTAAGATGATGGCCTGACATAAGGGAGAGCAAACTATAAAGTTCAAAAGCGGAAACATATGGCTATCTGAAATTTAATGTGTATTCATAAGATAAATGAAGCAGAGTGTTAAAGCAAGACTGTGGCCTTTAAAGAAAATGGAAGTATACTGCCCGTACAATTTTAAGAATTTGGCATTTAAAATGAAACACACCGCTAGTAGTGTACATTAGATCAACCTTTTTTGTTGGATTGTACTTTTTTTAAGTAGATTGATCATTTTATTTAATATGAAAGGAGTCCTCAAATAGTTTTGTTGTCACAGGTTTTTTACAGCCAGGATTTGTTGCTTTTCTGTTTAAGTAGTGAGATTGGTTTGCAGGTCCAATAAGTTTATTAGTGACTTCATAACAGGCAGAGTGGTGTTTGTTTTATAAAACCTTAAGGTGAGACACTTAACCTCCTGCCAGTGTAAAAGGTGCCCTTAAAAAGGAGGCAGTCGCATTTGTGTCGGCTCTCATTTGAAGCATGGGACACATCTGAAGGCTTTTATTGTTATCTTTTAAAAGGCCATTGTCCTCTCTCTCCAGGCCTCCATCAGCACTATAAAAATGACAGCAAGTCGACGTTACAGAGATTTAGGGCAGACGCAGCAGGCTTGGTTTGCCTTCTCTTCCCCTCTAATGAGTACAGTTTGTAGTCTCAGAGCTCCGGGCACACGAAGACTCTGATAATGAGAGAAACAGCCGCTGGGGAAATCCCGTCTCGCGCAGTGTCATTCAGGTCTGCCTCGTGCATTTCCCAGCTATGCTCTCTGAGGGCGCACTTCAAATTACTCTATTCTTTATAGACTCACTGGTGGTGTTTTCTAAGGCAAGAATCATAATTACTAGTTAGGATTTCAAATAAACTACTAAGTATTTAACTTTAGGGTGTAACTTGTGCCACATCATTTGTTCTACAGGCATGAAGAACACCTCAAATCATACAGTTTGTTGAGGAGAAGTGAGCTAGTACTTGCCTGGCAGATGAGAAACCAGGCAAAACAAAACAAAGCAAAAATAAAACAAAACAAGAGCAAAAACAAAGCAAAGCAAAGCAAAACAAAACAAGAGCAAAAACAAAGCAAAGCAAAATAAAACAAAACAAAATAAGAGCAAAAACAAAGTAAAGCCAAACAAAACAAAACAAGAGCAAAAACAAAGCAAAACAAAACAAAATAGCCTACTCTTAAATTGTAAAATTCTTAACCAGGGTTTTTTTTTTGTGTACTCACATTGCTCAAGCCTGAACACCAAACTCCAGTTAGTGTAATCAGCATCCCTCTGTCAAAGCTGCATTCAAGGTCCTCAGAGGTCATTCTTCCTCCAGACAGAAAGATGGTTAAATTGGCTGCCCCTTCACGACGCTCGAGGAATGACATACAATCTCAGCCACCCTGCAGATGGAAGGTTAAAGAAAACAGTCATAACAGTAGAACCAACTTACAAGATACTGTATATGTTCTCTCTATGTTTCTCCTATACATTTAAGCTGGTAAATTAATAAGCTTTATAAAAATTTAAAAAAAATGTTAGGGAGAATAGCTCATTAAAACTTTATCTAGATAGTCAATTGCTTGCAGACACCATGAATGGTAACAATTAAACTGAGCATCATCTTCGCTGCTGTAACTGAAAATATTACTTTACTGGGCTTTGAAATGTTGTGAAATTGTCTTTGTACATAAAGCATATACATTTTATGCACATAAAGTGATTTTAACAACAACAAAAAAAACTTTCAAAGTCTATAGACAGGGTCTTTAACAACATGATAAAATGTCATTTTTATATTTAAAAATTATCACAGATTTGGCTGCGAATGTAAATCGTACAGGGCTCTTTGCTGAAGGCTCTGTGTGTGTCTTCCCGGAATATATAGGCCCACCTCTGAGACAGGCACTCATTAGTAAGGGCAGTGAAATGAAAGAATAGCACCTCTCTCTATCTCCTCTTCTCTTGCAATGATCATTAGTGGAGAGAGGAGGAAAGCGGAATTGGTGCTGAGTTGTGAGTAGAGCTGTCACAATACTGCCAAAGCAGCTCTCTGCTCTGGGACCATCTCCTGCTAAATCAGTAAGAGTGCTAAACTGGGCTAAGATAAGACACCAGGACACACACTTGCTCAAAGCATGCATTCGTTTGGAAATTATGCCGAGTTCTATATGCATATAGGGTTTGGCTCTTATAGTGTACTTTTATAATGCTTTAGGGTGTTTTTTTAAGCTTTACAGCCACTAGACTACATTCATTTTTACTTCATGGAAGAGAGCAGCGTGAACATTCATCAAAGTATCTCCTTTTGTGTTCTACTGAGGAAAGAAAGGAACAACATGAGGCAGAATAAACATGACTGAAATTTTGTTTCTGGGTAAACTATCCCTTTAAGATGTTGTTGTGAGTGTTTCTCTAGTGAGAGAAAGAGAAATAGAGAGAAATAGAGATAGAGAGAAATAGAGAGAAAGTTCTAGTAACAACACCAGTTAACAAACACGCGAAAAAAGGCAACACTATTTTTCTGGGCCTTGCAGTGAAAATTAAAATGTTCCTGAAGTCTCATCCCCAAAAATGTAATACAAATGCTGTCTCAAAATTTCATTTGACATGCGATTCAATGCAGTTGTACGCTGACAAATGGACAAGCCGATCAGATTTGGTGACAGACGGATTTTTCCTCCCCTCAGTAGCTTTGATTTCATTTCATGGCGCTGAATGAAATGTGACTCAGACGCTTGAACATCATCTATCACAATTCAGTATGTCAACGGCGGCCTGACACAAATTCTCATTTGTTTGATGGCCACGAGCAAATGCATTCAATTAGTTGCAATGAATGGTGGGGCTGACTCTGTGCCGCTCACACGCTGGGCTCTCTGAGCGACAGTTTCTCACAATGGTTATCACAGAACCTTCCTTCCTGCCCTTTTTATGTCAGGCTTTGAATCAAACATCGGCCTACTCTTTTGAAATTATTTGAGATATATTCACACAGTTATGCCACTTTTTCAAGCAGTATTTTAGGAAAAAACATCTTATTCAGTTACCACCTACAATCTGTATGGTTTGACCAACAAATGTGCAAAACTTTTACTATTAGTGGTACAACAGCTATCAAAGGGAAATTTCTTTACCTTATTTACCCCTAAAAAGGCTCACAGTAGTACTTTAAGGGTACATATTACTATCTTAATAATGCACCTTTTGAAGGAAAATACGGTGAATAATATAATATAATAATTTATTCATATAATTTATATTATTTAATTATATAGTTATTTATTATTTTTTAAAAGCAGTAGCAAGTAGCAAGGCTTCATGACAAAAACAAAGTAAAACATTTAAGATGAATCAGGAATAATATAATATAATACGTGAACAAGGATACTAAATTAGCATATGCAAAAGAAAAGGTGCTATAATCAAGCAATTTATTCATAGTAAATGAACAGTCTATTTTGCTTTTGTACATATGGTTTCTTTTCTACACATATTCCCTAGTAAACTCTAAATGACCCAGGAGACGTCCCTGTGGGACACCACCAACATATCTATTATTTATGACAATGGTTGTGCAAGGATGTTATTGCAGGATTTATGGAATAAACTATGAGGTTGTATTTAGAGCATATTGTTCAGCTAAGCCATAGTGTATGTGTTAAATCTCCTGCTTTCTTTTCTTCTTCATCAGTCCTTCACAGGTGTCAGTTACACACTCACTGTGGAATTTGACTTCGAAGCAATTTAATGGAAATGCTGACCCAAAGCAGTACCCTGAGAGATGAGTAAAACAAAACCTTGTTCCATTTGAAGTCAAAGCACAAAGAGAGCAACAGCCTCAATTTTACCCAAAAGCCTTTAACTACAGGACAAAGTGGAAATGGAGTCTCGGGGGCCGGCTGTAATCTTGAAAGAGTGATTAAGAATGTTTTGTGTCGGCAGTACTCGACGGAAAGGTTCCTTGGTGAGTGATGCTTGGCTGGGCTCTACACAGGCCCCTAATCACACTCATCCATCTGGCCTTTCATAATTCCCTGATTTATCACAATACTGCAATAAGGTTCTTAAGCTCTCATTTTCCAGCCAAACCGAGAGCCATAATTTAATTTCTCCTCTGCGAGGAGTTCATTTACAGCGTCTGGGTCGAACGTTTATCCTGTTGACACGGGAGGAGCACATATATGCTCACCTTGCTCTTAGCTTTAGCAGGTGCTGTTACATGCAAGTTCCCAGTAAAATATCTGGATATGAGCAGATTTAACAAAACAAGCAGGATTAAAGCTCGTATCTGACTGGGATAACACATGTAGAGATACAAAATGCTATGACAGGGACAACATATGCCTACATGCATGCATTATTTAATGGCAGCAGCGCACAATCTGCTGTGTTAAGCACCACTGTTATCTAGCTCATGTCTTGCAAATCTAAAAAGCAGTACTTCATTTAAGATGGATCTGGATCTGACTGGATCTGACTCTGGATCAGGAAAATGAAAACAAATTTTTAAAAAATTATTGTATATTACAAATTATACCTTGGCAACACACATTAGCGTATTAGCCACCATCCATGCAATCTGCATAAAAAGTTATCATGTGTAATGGCTCTTCTCTCCATGCACACCCTTGGCATCCGTTGGTGGGTTTAATCTGGACCTCCAGATAGCCCTCTATAGGGGATTAAATCTTAACACTGTGATAATCCCATCCACCAACCCAAAAGCAATCACCCCTAATCTGGTGTACACACAGTACCCACTGCCACTCTAGCTGTCATTAATGTTTCCTTACTTCAGACTTTGTTTTTCTGTTTTCCAGGAAATCCTGGATAAGCCTCTTGATAAAAAAAAAAAAGACTCAGAGACACGTAAGACTTTGAGCGCACACACATAGATTTAAGCCTGTGTGGGAGAAATAAGAGCATATTCTGTGGAAAGATATCCCCTGATATCGCACCTCAATTAGAAAGTAATCTCATCCTATCCTATTACATTTAGATGGTCAGCTTTTTGTGCTGAAATGGATTGTGGGATTGAACAGCATGGTTTATTGTCCTCTATATACACTGTTTGAAAGAGGGTGGCACTACCAAGCCTACTTTTCAACTCAGGTCAATTATTCCATTAGGAGACAAATAGAAAACAGAACATCACTATGAAAGCAGAGGGTGTTAAAATTATGAAAAGGAGGATGAAAGCCAATGTCTTATAAAATGATTATGGACATTTATATTGAAGTATGAACACATACATACATATACTTATATACACATTTTTAGAAGAAGAAAAATATATTATATAATATTATTTACATTTAGTCATTTAGCAGACGCTTTTATCCAAAGCGACTTACAAATGAGAACAATGGAAGCAATCAAAATCAACAAAAGAGCAATGATATGCAAGTGCTATAATAAATCTCAGTTAGCTTAACACAGTACACGTAGCAAGAATAGAGCAAGCTAGTGTTAGAGGCCTTTTATTATTTTTTTATATATTATATTATATTAGCAATTTTTTCCTCCTCACATAAAGTATATACTATCTTCTCTGTTTATTTTTACACTATTTAAAGAATGTTGCTAAAATCCAAGAGTGAGATTTTTACAAGCTGCTGATGAATTTGTTTAATCTCCATTTCTCCCCCACACAAACTGTGCTGCATTACAATTAAACGGACAGAACTATTTAAATATTCTTGTAATATCCTCAGGAGGTATATTCATTCTCTGTTTAGACAGAACAGTTTGCCATCCAAAGAAAAAATTACATCCAAAAGCCAGTGGAAAAAACCCCCTGAAATAACTGACAGAACAGAACTGAACAGTTGCCGTTTTGAAATCAACTCTCCAAGGCTTATGAAACTGGTAAATATTTGCTAGAATAATGATGAGAGGATTTTTCTCAGTTCACACAGACCCAAGGGATTGACAATACTCTTAAACTGAGAACATCCAAAATTTGTTGCGATGTCTCAAAGCGGCTTGGGTAGAATGGATGGGATTCAGAAAGTTTCTGCTTAGGGAGGGACCAGCAGTGCTATCCAGTTTGGCTAATGGACATGAGAAGTATCTGTTGCTGATTTAAACATACATAACTCTTCTCCAACTCGGTCTGTGCTATCGGACATAAAACACCTGTCTGGAAGACTCTGCAGAAAGATCCTATTGTGTACTCCAGTCACGCTAACAGGGTCACGCTGGGTCAATCGGCTGAGAGATGAGTGCTGGAGAGGGTCAAATGAGAGTGGAGTTTTTGGCTAAACCAGGAAGTCCAAGCGTCTGTGTCTTGACCTGCAGACTATCACAGGAGAGCCATCAAAGTATAGCCTAAACCCTATGACAGATCCACTAGGAGTATTGATTTCTAAATACAAAAAACAAAAACAAATAACAGACACACACACACACCAGATAGCAGATCAAAGTAAAAATTAGTGAATCATTGTAATTATCTGGATTTCAGAAAGTCTTTAAAAGAAAATTCATTTTACAAACAGCAAACATAATATTTAGTACCACCATATCTTTGTTAAACAAATTGTTTTAACATTACAATGATAATTACAAAAGGTTCCCATTTTTTTTTCTCCTAGATTGGGACCATAATGACAAGCATTATCATTAAACACATGCAAGCACAGCAGGAGCAGAATAACCTATTGTAACATGGGAGGTGTGCACTATATATCCATGTCTGCCTAAAAATATGAGATGGAACCCTTCATTAAGGTAATTATGTGGTGTCTAATATTCGCTGATTGTTAAAGAGAAGAAAAGGCCCTGGCACTTATGTGGGGTTAATTAAGCTGAAGATAAGCATCGACTGTCAGGTTGTGATTTACACACACACACACATTCACACTTGCGCTCAAATCTAGAGCAGTTAATTAGAGCTCATAAATGCTTCATAAGTCATGGCCGACAGATAACTGATGGGCATTAATGGAGTCCTTAGTGGGGGATTTAACCTTTAGTTGTTTTACACTGGTCAGAACACACACAAAGAGGACGATGCGGAACGTGGGGTCAAAGCCTTAATCTATAAAACACAAAGAGAAGCCAATTTAGCAGTGAAAGAGCAAGAGCAGAAAGGAGGGCTTTGAGCTAAATTGTATCTAAAGGAAGGCGGAGATAATGAAGGGGATATTATTTTCCCTTTAGTGTTATCAGCATGATTCTGTAAAAATTATTTATCATGACTAGACATGTCTCTCTCTCTCTCTCTAAAACACTGTGTCATACATATACAGTCACAACAGACCTAGCATCTCAGATATATGCTGCTGAATGAGTTTTGAAAATTACTTCGATATCTGATATGGACGACCCTGAGTCTTGGTAGAGAAAAAGAGGAAAGGAAGGGAGATGTAAGACGCAAAATGTGAAAGAAAGATAAAAGGAAGGAATGAGCATAGATGGTAATTACTGAAGAACAGAACGGGAAGAATAGGATGGAAAGGTATAAAAAGGTATGGATGGATGAATGGATAGAGTAAGAAAGAAAAATTCAAAAAATAAAGGAAGGATGGCATAAGGTAGAGAAAAGAAAGGCGCAATATAGGAGGAAAGAAGACAAGGAGTAGGGAGGGAAAGAATGGAAGGAATACATGAAAGGAATGAAGGGGAAGAAAGGAAATGATCCTTCCTAAGGTTAAAAAAGGATAAAAATGAGGGGAGTTGGAAAAGGAAGGAAGGTGGAATGAAGAAAGTAGGGCTGGAAAGAAGAAAGGAAGATAGAAAGAAAAAGGAAGGAAGAAAGGGATTGATGGATGGAGTAAGAACGAAAGAATCAAAAAAGAAAGGGAGGAAAAGATAGAAGGATGGCATAAGATACAGAAAAGAAAGAAAGGGTGTTGCAATAAAGGAGGAAAGAAGAAAAGTAGTGGGAAGGGAAAGAAAGGATGGTGGAATGAAGGAAGGAAGGGCTGGCGAAAAAAGGAGGAGGGAAAGGAATGAATGGATGGACAGAGTAATGGATGGATGAAAAAGTAAGGATAGTGTAATGAAGAAGGAGGAAAGAAGAAAGGGAAGGAGAGAAAGAAAGGGGAGGAAGTAAGGAAGGGAAAAAATGATAGATGTATTGAATGGAAGGATGAAACGAAAGATGCAAGACAGGAAGGAAGGAAAGAAATAGAAAGGAAAACTTTTGACTATTGGTCAAACCATCTTTAGCAAAACACCGTTTAAATGTGGCAGTTCAGAATCCAGCAGAAACCCAGTTAGTGTGTGAGAGCAGCACTGCTTCAGTCCTCCATCCTGCAATTACATCTTCTGTCCATCTTTCAGTGACGGCTGCTCAGTGTGTTCATCTGACGGGTGTGAGTCACATCTGGATGACGGGGGAGACGGTGGCTTGAATGATGAACTGGTAGGTTAAGTGTGACTGCTAAAGGACACTACTTTTTATAAGCACACAGAGACACATACTAGAAACAACACAGATTTTGTGTTTAGAACTCCTTTACTGCAAGTATGACCTCCATTTTCACATTTCCAAGTCAATCAACCTGCAACAACCAACACTAGTCCCTGACACAAGTCAAACGTTTTTCATATTCCACGTCCCTATAAACTATTATGAACATATAATGAAAAAAAAGAAGCAGGTTCTTATAAGGTTATCGTCATATAAAAACACTAACAGAAGCCATTCACTATAGTCCTTCTGACATTTCTTCCGACTGCCACCACCCAGAATTCTGGCTTTCACCACATCCTATAAATGTGTGTAAATCTGAGAAAGGCAGAAGAAGGGAGCTGTCATGGTTACATATAAAGTCATCAGCATGTCCATCAGATTTATCAATAAAAAAAAGTCTGATCTTTGTCTCCTATAACCTATTTCTTCACTGACTCTCATTTTTATTTCATTGAGGGAAATAAGCCTATTGATCTTACAGCTTTGTAATTTGATGAAGATAACTACTCCCTTGAGTGTAATTAATAAGGTTTGGATAAAAACCTCTCATAGGATCATATCAGGTAGACAAGTGCATAAACCCCTTTGGCTTCATTTACAGACATTAAGCTTAGAAAAATACTTACCCATCACATACCAATACATTTTTTGGGTCATGGTAGGGCCTTTTCCATTCACTTGTATCTAAAATTTAATCTTTTTTGATGTAAAGAGTATATATCTATATAGCTTTTATTAATAATATATAAGTAATGCAGTGGTTCTCTACCTGGGGGTCGGAGCCTTAGCAAACTTCAGAGGGCATTTCAAATAAGACAAAACAAGCATTAAAATGAGCTAAAACATTAATTAATAAACAAGAAATTAATTCTATTACTGACCCCCCTCAACATCTGGTTTCTTGGAAGAACCGATTCCTGTCTTAGAAAACCTGGATCTATAAATTTTAGACCTGAAATTTTCATGAATATTAATAATATCTTAAGTCAAAAAAATATTTATTTGATCAAGTATAGAAATAAAACATCAAATAAGAAAAAACATCCTTATCCAGTAAAATCATGAACAACTGGAATAGTCATGGAGTCTTTGAATACTGTCGAGAACCACTCTTTCAGTGGATGTGCAATGAAGCATCATAAAGTTTGTAAAAAGATTAAAATGATACTATACCAGTTATTATAGGTGATCTAGCAATCCACAAAATGGTCTTTGGTCTAAAAAACATCCCAGGCATACAATAAGACTAAACATAACCTTCATACAAACCTTTCTGCATTCTTACATACATTAAGACATTACATAACATGTTTATTAATTATGTAGGTGCTTTCAGGTTTCACTAATGTTGTGAGGTCCTTTGGACCCTTCACACCTGTTCCATGAGCTCCATTTCTTCTAAAAATAAAAAAATCCGCTCAGCTCTCAACATCACAACATACTGAAAATCATCTTTAGATTTTGTACTGGTGAGAGTGAAATCTTAGAAGATCAAAAACAGGCTTTCAGCTTACAGGTCAGAGCTTTTTAAACTCACTTAGATAACCTCCTGGAGAGAATATAGAACCTCAGTGTGCTTTAGAGCAACACACACACCCCGATGTTCATGAGCACCTTCACCACAGGGACGTTAAAGCAAGCTGCCCTCAAAGAACAAGAGCACAAAGCACAAGATGAAATGGTCGAGAGCTCTCTCAAAAGGCTGGACATTAGAGTCACACACACATACTGTATACGTGTACTGTTCACACTAAACTGAGTGTCGGTGTGATTCCTGTTTGTATTGTGTTGAGGTCTTTCTGGTTTTACCATATGATCAACAACATTTAAAACAAAAAACAATTAAATCTGTAAAGCTCTCAATAACAATTTGTGCTTCTTGCCGTCTTATCGTGTCTCTCACAGGCTGAAGTCAGGGCATTCTGTCATCTTTCTTCTAAACAGGCCCAGGATGCATTTCCCAATCCAGCATCCTGCAAAGAAAGAAAGAAAAACAGGCATTGCATCCAATTAGACATGCTGCATACTAACGGCTTCAATGACATGTTTAATGTGAGATGTGGAGGGGCCTGCAGGGGACTTCAGCACATGAAACATTTATTCTCGTTCCCTTGTTTCGCCCCAAACTCTGATTAAATATCTGATACCCACTGAGACTCTTGCCTCCATCTCTTTCTCTTTCCACCCCCCTTTATCTTTGTCTGGGAGCTCAATGCATCACAATGATGCTCCTGACAAAACAAGAAATTTAAACAGTTTAAAAAAAGAGCAATGGAAGTCAAAACCACACATTTTGGAGTGCTTGATATGTCCAGGCTATTTCCAAGTTGTCTGTGGGAAACAAACTCGCTGGGATAATTAATTTGACGCTCCGGCTCTTCACCCTTCCCCATTCCCAAGGGAGTCTGACAGAGGGCATCCAGGCCTGCTGTTGGTCCAGATGGTCGGGACAAAATATGTGAGTGTTGCTGACAAGAATGTGGTGAGCATGTATGAATGGATTAAAAGGAATGCCTTGCTACATTCCACTACTGTACTACTGGCCAGCAAACGTGCCTCAAAAATCACTCTTGTGTTGTTCAAATTGTTCTGAGAAATTAGTCTTAGTTGTTTTCATCCATACAATGTAAATCAAGGGTCATCACAACTGTTTCATTACTAACATTCTATAAAATATCTTCTTTTGTGTTCCACAAAGGAAAGAAAGTCACACCGGTTTGGAATGATATGCGGACTATGCCTTTAAGATCAGACTTACTCAGATCAGTTGAATAACTAAAGTAATATCATTCATTGTTTCCCTTCCAAAACTGTCATTTTGTGTCGCATCACATCACACCGAATCAGCTTGTCTTTTGTGTCAGAAGTAGTGCAATCGCATAGAGCAGTGAGGCTACATAAGGTGATACAGACCCACTCAGACTGACAGCTGGTTCACCCAATGAAATGAGACACAAAATTGTTTTTCTTGGGAAAGAAGAAAAATCATGCATGCATGACTATAATTGCTCAAATATGTGAATATTCAAACTACTTTCACTTGTAAAAGTAAAAAATTAAGTAATGTGTATTAAGATCCTGCATGGTGGATGCTTGTTGTAATTTGCTAGTTGAGACCTTTTCAACAATATATGACATAAGTCTACGTTATGTATGATGCTGAACAGATGAACATTTTTGACCTTTTTCTCTTTCAGCCAAAACTGATAATGCCATTTTTGGCTGTCGAAATTTGCATCCCTACTTTTATCTCATGTATTGCAAAAAGAAGCCAGATATCACCACCAGATATCACCAAGGTCCATACAATTTTTCACCATTTAAATTGCTCCCAACTGTCATGTAACTGGCAGAACACGCCTGATATCGTTACTTATTCACTTATTTATTTAAATTTTTGTTTTTCAAATACTGTGTGTCCATTCATACATACAAATAAAATATATACATTCATGCATTTTAGCTTGATGTAATAATGATTAAGAAACCAACGCAATCCCAGTCAAACAGATCTGAAATACCTTAAATAATTGTAGGAATTACATATAGGCCTATATTTTTAATTGACAGAGTCACAATAGCAATAGCAATATCAAAAAATTGCAGAGGTATTGAATGAGTCATTTCTGCAGCAGTTTCAATAAACATCCTTTTTGCATGTGGAGGAAATTCTGAGTTCTGATATATACAGCACGGTTCCATAGCACAATAAAGTCTTATCTCAAAAGATCAAGGAAAATACGATATGACCCCTTTAGGGTGCAAAATCCAGTGAAAATCTTTTCATCTATCCCATTTCCCCATCATGTTCTGGCTTTTAGTGACTTTTTTTACACTCTGATCTGTGAGCTATAGTGAAAATGATTATATGCAGACACCTAAAAAGCAGCTTCCCTAATCAGACAGATGAAAAAAAAAAAAAAAAAAGTAGGAGAGAGAAAGAGGCAGCACTTTGAGCAGAGGTATTAAAGAGCACTTTGAGGACAGCTCTGACAAACTGCCTACACTGATAAACGGTGTTCTCTGCAGTGTCATCCTCAAGTGAGCTTCCAAGCCTTTTACGATTGTGAAAAATGTACCATGCTGTAATTCTGTAATTCCCCATCCGCCCATCTTCCCCGTTCACACACAACATAACACATACAAGCACATGCATTACATACTCTACAGCACACACAGGCGTGCATACATTTTAGTTCGGTCAGATTATGAACCAAACCAACAGGGATTATTCACAGATTATGATGTCAACCATTATGTTCATTGAGCATCAATCCCATTATGCTGTACTGTATATTCCCTTCATAGAAAATTCTACAGATTCTTTCATCTGTAAATTGCTGGACACACACAAAATCAATACAGTACAATCTACATATCATTTTAATCTTAAATCTCGGTATCTCATCCACAGAAATTGACATTGGATTTAGGCCTGACTCCAAATCAGATAAACATCTTATCAGTGGGAGTGACAATAGTGGTCTGACCAGTCATTGACCTTAGATAATCTGACACTTTCTATTATCAGTGATTAAGTCTCATAACCAGTGACTACCTTTCTGGGCCTTGAACGTGTTAGTTGCGTTACTGTCAATGCAAGGTCAGAAAGCTCTCGGATTTCATCAAAAAAAATCTTAATTTGTGTTCCAAAGATGAGTGAAGGTCTCTCAGGTTTGGAAACGATGTGAGGGTGAGTGAGAGTGAAAGAGTGAGAGAGTGAGAGAGAGAGATAGATAGATAGATGACTCTCTCTTTCACAAACAAATGTAAAATACATAAACCCCTGCACATGCTGCAACCAACACATGCTCACTGTCTCCTCCACACGCTCTCAAATGCCACACACATGTCGCCTCCAGATGTTATGGTCCCTGTCGACAGCATTAATGTAGTATGTGCTGAATATACAGGCAGACAGAGAGAAAAAGAGACAGAGAGAAAGAGAGGGGTCGTCCGCACCACAGGCACCTGTAATTAACACACCGATGAGAACAGAATCTACAGCTTCACCTCTGAGTGGAACAGAGCATGAGCGGTTCATTATCAGCTAATTAATAAAGCCACTGGTTAGCATGTTCAAGTCCCAGAGAGGCGTTCAAACTGTGTCACATCCAATTTATTTTTCCAATAGGACAACCCTGCGGGGCAGGAAACAAGAGACCACAAAGAAGGATATCTATGAACACACACACACACACACACGCACGCACACGCGCACACACACACACACACACGCACGCACACACGCGCACACACACACACACACACCACAACGTATAGTACATTCTGCCATATCTGCGCTATAAATTCAGTCAAATGCCTCTCAGCACAGTAAATCTATAAAATCCACACACATTTTCTACTAAATCAATGGTGAGAGGTTTTATTCTTCGTTATTTCAGCTCAAGGCCTGTCTCTTTTGATTTATTGTCTGTCATTACCAAGCACAAGCACATGTTCAGAGGTTTAAATAAACTTTTCACTAAGAGGGCTGACTGCACAAAGCATATGGACCCTCTCACCACCTACTGTTTACAAACGCCAATCTTCAAGCTCACATACACTTTTCCAGTTAAGTCTACTTGTGTGTTTCAGCCTTGTTGTTGTAGTATAATAAATGGCATAGTGCTGACATCAAATGTGAGGAATGTGTGAAAAAAATAACAGTGGATGAATGAATGAAATTAAATAATGCTGGGTTTCTGCAAGCTTTATATGAAGGTAAATTTAAGTCTTTTTAAGACCATGTAAAGAAAATTTAAGGAATAAATTAAATGGAACATAATAAGCCATTACGAGTTTATAATTAAAACAAGAACAAATATCTGCCAAAAAAATCTGCCAAATTTTTTTATAATATATATATATATATATATATATATATATATATATATATATATATATATATATATATATATATATATATATATATATATATATATATATATATATATATATATATATATATATATATATATATATATATATATATATATATATATATATATATATATATATATATATATATATATATATATATACAGTGAGGAAAATAAGTATTTGAACACCCTGCTATTTTGCAAGTTCTCCCACTTAGAAATCATGGAGGGGTCTGAAATTGTCATCGAGGTGCATGTCCACTGTGAGAGACATAATCTAAAAAAAAATCCAGAAATCACAATGTATGATTTTTAACTATTTATTTGTATGATACAGCTGCAAATAAGTATTTGAACACCTGAGAAAATCAATGTTAATATTTGGTACAGTAGCCTTTGTTTGCAATTACAGAGGTCAAACGCTTTCCTGTAGTTTTCACCAGGTTTGCACACACTGCAGGAGGGATTTTGGCCCACTTCTCCACACAGATCTTCTCTAGATCAGTCAGGTTTCTGGCCTGTCGCTGAGAAACACGGAGTTTGAGCTCCTCCAAAGATTCTCTATTGGGTTTAGGTCTGAGACTGGCTAGGCCATGCCAGAACCTTGATATGCTTCTTACAGAGCCACTCCTTGGTTATCCTGGCTGTGTGCTTCGGGTCATTGTCATGTTGGAAGACCCAGCCTCGACCCATCTTCAATGCTCTAACTGAGGGAAGGAGGTTGTTCCCCAAAATCTCGCAATACATGGCCCCGGTCATCCTCTCCTTAATACAGTGCAGTCGCCCTGTCCCATGTGCAGAAAAACACCCCAAGGCATGATGCTACCACCCCATGCTTCACAGTAGGGATGGTGTTCTTGGGATGGTACTCATCATTCTTCTTCCTCCAAACACGTTTAGTGGAATTATGACCAAAAGTTCTATTTTGGTCTCATCTGACCACATGACTTTCTCCCATGACTCCTCTGGATCATCCAAATGGTCATTGGCAAACTTAAGTCGGGCCTGGACATGTGCTGGTTTAAGCAGGGGAACCTTCCGTGCCATGCATGATTTCAAACCATGATGTCTTAGTGTATTACCAACAGTAACCTTGGAAACGGTGGTCCCAGCTCTTTTCAGGTCATTGACCAGCTCCTCCCGTGTAGTTCTGGGCTGATTTCTCACAATTTCTTAGGATCATTGAGACCCCACGAGGTGAGATCTTGCATGGAGCCCCAGTCCGAGGGAGATTGACAGTCATGTTTAGTTTCTTCCATTTTCTAATGATTGCTCCAACAGTGGACCTTTTTCACCAAGCTGCTTGGCAATTTCCCGTAGCCCTTTCCAGCCTTGGAGGTGTACAATTTTGTCTCTAGTGTCTTTGGACAGCTCTTTGGTCTTGGCCATGTTAGTAGTTGGATTCTTACTGATTGTATGGGGTGGACAGGTGTCTTTATGCAGCTAACGACCTCAAACAGGTGCATCTAATTTAGGATAATAAATGGAGTGGAGGTGGACATTTTAAAGGCAGACTAACAGGTCTTTGAGGGTCAGAATTCTAGCTGATAGACAGGTGTTCAAATACTTATTTGCAGCTGTATCATACAAATAAATAGTTAAAAAATCATACATTGTGATTTCTGGATTTTTTTTTTTAGATTATGTCTCTCACAGTGGACATGCACCTACGATGACAATTTCAGACCCCTCCATGATTTCTAAGTGGGAGAACTTGCAAAATAGCAGGGTGTTCAAATACTTATTTTTCTCACTGTATATACACACACTCACACACACACACACACACAATGCCTTGCGAAAGTATTCATACCCTTAATCCCCCCCCCCCCCCATGTTTTATGGTCCTGCATTATGTTAAACTGCTTTAAATTACATGTTTACCCATCAATCTACACTCCATACACCATAATGGTAAAGCAAAAAAACTGGTTTTTAACATCTTTGCAAATTTATTAAAAATAAAAAACTTAAATGATTCAATTTCATAAGTATTCATACCCTTATCTTTTAATAGATATTTAGCTCAGGAGCATACATGTTGCTTGTAGACGTCACTACACTTCGAGTGAAATTAACCTGTGGCAAATTCAATGGCCTTAATGGAAGAAGGCTGAAACAACCAGGACTCTTCCTAGAGCTGGACATCTGTTCAAACTGGAGAAGGGCTTTGGTTAGTGTGGTGACCAAGAACCTGATGGTCACTCTAGTTGAGCTCCATGATCATATATGCAGATGGGAGAAATCTACAGAAGCACCCGAAGGACCCTCAGACTCTGAGAAACAAGATTCTCTAGTCTGATGAACCTCAATTCCAAACATCATGTTTGAAAGAAACCAGCTATGCTCATCACCTGCAGAGTGCCATCCCAAAAGTAAAGTGTGCTGGTAGCAGCCTCATGCTGTGGTCGTCATTTACTCCCGACATATAGGTTTTTTTATGTTATATAATTTTATCTTTGCAAATGGCCTTTCCTAAGAATGTGCTAGTTAGACAGTTTCGTGGCTAAGGTAAACAGTATCGCTTGTCACCCCACGGAAGAGAGGGGCGGGGTCAGCAGAGCTCATTAGCATTTAAAGCAACATGGACTAAAATGGCTTTCTAAAAACAGAGCTGATTTTGACATGGTAAAAAAGGTGTTTTTTACACTACCATTGAGAAATTTTAACCAAAGTATGTTATAGATTTTTCATTAAGACCCTAAAGAATCATATCAACTTGTGGAAAATGGGCATCCGATGGCCCTTTAATGAAAACCAAGTCCAGAGCATTCAGAACCTCAGACTGGGCAGAAGGTTCACCTTCCAACAGGACAATGACCCTATGCACACAGCAAGAGTCAATTATAGACAACTGTGAATTTGCTTGAGTGGCCCAGCCAGAGCCCAGGCGCGCAGATGGCACTAGGGACGGGGGGGACATGACCCCCCCAAATTCATAGTGACCCGATCCGTCCCCCGCCCTCACTATCCCTACGAAAGGCGACAAAAATCGGTAAAACAGAGGATTAACCAGTGTTTGCACTCTCTCTGAGTGACGCCGGGGTGCGATTCTTTTTTGCCCAGGATGGTAGGGGAAGGTCCCGCCTTTTTTCGCCTCTGATTGGCTAGAAGGGTCTCCTCCTATTGGGTAGGTTTAGGGGTCGCGTTAGTGTAGCCAATCGGAGAGAGCCCTTCTAGCGAATCAGAGGCAACAAAGGCGGGACCTCGTGCCTGTATGAGCGGTAACCATAGTGATCATATACAATTTATGACTGAGCTGAGTCGGTGATTTTCTGAACTGAAAAAAAATCAACTGCAAATGCCACATAAAGGCAATGAAGAGACAAAAAACAATCACCTCGTTTTTTCAAAAAACAAACAATGTAAGTATCCTATAATGATAGACATGAAAATGTGCATGAACAAAGCTTGCAGCATTAAACAAAAAAGACTTGAGACTGTAAAGGTGTTTCAGCTAAATATTTAGTTAAGGGTATGAGTTTTTTTATTTTTTTTTATTTTTATATTAAATAAATTACGAAGTTGTGACAGTTCTGTTTTTGCTTTGTCAATATGGTGTATAGAGTGTAGATTGATGTGGAAAAATAGGAATTTAAAGCAGTTTAACATAAGACAGCAACATAAAACGTGAAAAATGATGGGGTATGAATACTTTCATAAGGCATTTTATATATATATATATATATATATATATATATATATATATATATACACACACACACACACACTATAGTATAGTATAATATATATATATATATATATATATATATATATATATATATATATATATATATATATATACACATACACACATATATATACATATACACATATATATATATATATATATATATATATATATGTATATATACAAACTGTATATAGTGTATGCAATACTTTTAAGACTTTCTGTTCTGATTTAAGACCTTTTTAGGCTTGAATCTGTGGAAGGGGAAATTAAGACTTTTTAAGACTTGCAGAAACCCTGTAATGCATGAATAGATTATGAATTAAATAAAAACAAATGATATTCTGGTGCATACCACTGCATTTTTCAGTTGTTCACCCATGAGATCTTTGGTAACAAAATTGGTCAAGCCAAAAATTACAATTCAGACATCATCATGCCAACATTTACTCACCCTTTACTTAATTCTAAACCTTTCTTTCCTCCAAAAACAGATATTTTGGACAACATCCTAATGTCCCTTTTCTATGCAACTCCAATGAATAGAAGCCGAAGCTTCCAAAAGGATGCAAAATTGCCATAAAAGCAATACAAAAGTTGTTGTAAAAGTGGTTATATTCCAAGTCTTCTGAAGAGAGCTGTTAACCACTACTAATAGATCAAGGGGTATTCTATAGTCTTTGGTTGCAACACGTTCTCACTCCCAACTCGTCACATATTGACGCTGGGTCAGGACCACTTGGCATCACTTTTAGACGCATAGGGTACCCCTTTAATGTAATTGTTTTGACGTGCAGGGTCCTCCATTGCTTTAAATAAGAAACCCTTGGCATCAATATGCCTTCGTGAAAGGTACTGGGAATTTTATTGTCATGATTAAATTATATATTGGGTAACAATATTGCCATTATTGCACATATGTTGGGGTGTGATTTTTCAATGTAAACAGTCACAACAGTTTTATTTATGTTACACTATTTACCAAGGGCGTATGTTTTCTTTTGACATTGGTGGGGACATAAAATTATTGCTAGGGACAGTTTGGTAGTCGCTGGACACGTCCCTTGCGTCCCCCCCTAATTCTACACCCCTGCTATTTACACATTTATGAGCATGTAACCCAAACCCTGCCCCTAAACCTACCATTTGTCAATAAAACACAAAATATAACAAGCAGTTACAACTACTGTCATAATTTACTAAAACAAATATGAATATTCCAAGTCTAACGAGGCAAAACGATTGATTTGTGAGGGGAATAGACATGATCGCTGTCTTCGTCCGCCGCAAAGCTCATCCTGTGTGCTGCAGTCTGTGCGCATGCGCAAATTCCAAAAATGCTGCCAGAAGCAGCCTTACGTCAGCCTTGGTTGTGAAATGCTACACGACGGGAGTATGCTTCAGAATGAGATACGAGCACATTAATGGAGCGGGATCTTTTTCAGCGATTAAAACTTTGTTTAACACTCTTCTTTGCATAAAGACATTGTATGGCTTCAGAAGACTTGGAATGCAACACGACTTGTTTGTAATCCATTTATAATGCTTGTTTATGGTCAGTTTTTGCAATAAATACCTGTGACTGCACTTATTTGCCTGTTACATGTTTTATATTGTTCAGAAGTGGGTATAGATTTAGGGTAGGAGTGGGGTTAGGTGCTCCAATTAAAGTATACATTTATATGAAATTATTTCTATTTTTTACAAATGCATGCAAACCATTAAATTAAGACAAAGAACTGAAAACAACGGAGGACCCTGCACGTCAAAAAAATTACGCTACCTTGAGCGTCAAAAAGCGACGCCAAGTGGTCCTGACCAAGCGTCAATATGTGACGAGTTGGGAATGGGAACGTGTTGGGAATTCAAGAACTGAATCAGTCTGATTAATTAAATGATTCAGAATGGCTTTTTGAACCAATCAACCAATTCAGTAAAAAGATCTGATTCAAAAGAACAATTTGTTCCCAAATTGAATGCCATACTTTTATACTTGTAAGGTGCTCTATATTTAGACGCATAAAAGCTGCAGTCCACCTTGTTAACTTGGAGGAAAAATGTTCAGTATATTTATCAAAAATTGTGCCTTTGCTCAATGGAAGAAAGAAAATCAGGTCTGCAGTGACTGAGAAAATAATGACAGAATTTTCATGTTCAAGTGAGCTATTATTTTAAACCAGTCCAATTTTAACTGCTCAACTCTGACATATTTCATCAATATTAGTGATTGTTTCTGCCTGTACTTTTCCCCCTTTCAGTGGACAAAGTGCCACTCATGTACAATTCCGCCATTCATGGACACCCACTTGAAAGATAAAGAAAGAAAGAGGCAGAGAGAAAATGCTGTTTAAACAGGCAGTAATCCTTTAATTGAATGCAGATTTATTCGGAGCCTCTGGTCGGACTGGATTAAAGGCTGGTACAGGGGGGACGGCGTTTCTGAATGTGGGTCAGAAAAGCTTTCTGCTTGTCGCAAAAATTGATTTTTACACCCTTTTTAAGAAATAGCTGTTATAATCATTGTCTGGGTTTGTAACGCGCCACTAGACATGCTACAACAGCTTTTTGCTCGCAATGGTTCTGTTTCTTTCCCTTTATTTTCTTACCACATCAAATAATCTATTCCTGACCTTCACAGTAACCACAGAAATGTGCCATACGATATATACACAAAACACTTTTATATAGAGCTATGCTATGAGAAAAGTAAACAATGTACATGAAACGTACATATATGTGACCCTGGACCACAAAACCAATAATCAATAATCATAATGTCAATTTTTCGAAATTGAGATTTATACATCATCTGAAAGCTGAATAAATAAGCTTTCCATTGATGTATAGGTTGTTAGGATCGGACAATATTTGGCTGAGATATAACTATTTGAAAATCTGGAATATGCAAATTCAAATCAAAATATTGAGAAAATCGCCTTTAAAGTTGTCCAAATGAATTCTTAGCAATGCATATTACTAATCAAAAATGACGTTTTGATATATTTACAGAAGTAAATGTACAAAATATCTTCATGGAACATCTATAATTCAGAAAAATCTATAATTTTGACCCATACAGTGTATTTTTGGCTATTTCTACAAATATACCCCAGCGACTTAAGACTGGTTTTGTGGTCCAGGGTCACATATAATGCTTAGACACTATCTTATAATATACTGTAACCGGCGTTTTCAAAGAGGGGGTCAAAATATTTCATTTACTGATTCATGTTTAACTATTTATAATATTGCAATGTATTATATTATAATTGTTATTCAGTGTGTATTACTGCAACAATATACATGCAGGCTTCAAGTAAAGCATTACCAAGTTGGTTACCTATCTGAACTGAACTGGGATCAGATATCGCTCTGTCCTTAACTAACAGGCTTTCCATTCAAGCAAACTAAGCGTTAATGCCATATCAGCAAACTCGCTCATAAAAGCGAAAGAAACAGGTTGACATTTTCACATAAGAAATATAGCTTTTCAGCATCTAGAGACTAATATCTTCTCAGCTGCCTGAAAAACACAGAACTCGACTTCTCTCAGGGGCATGTCAGGTCTGCCCGAGACGCACACAGAGCCGCAATGGCGTCCCTCTCCTCTCCTCCGGTGAGCTGTCAGTCTGCTGTGACATTAGAAACCTCTCTATCCATTATTCCAGCAGACCCCACAGCACGCCAACAGGAGCTGCCGAGAGCCATGACAGCGGGAGCTCTGTGTATCAGGAAGACTGACACCAGCACAAAGAGGAAACTGCAGGCGCAACGGCTGGAGGCACAAGAGAGAGAGAGCGGGACTCTGGAGATGGGCGACTGTACCTGTGTATGTCAGGGCTGTGCGCTATTCAGAACTTAAGTGAGAATGTGTTTTAAACTCGAATTCAATTCTTGAGGTAGAATTGAGGTGACGAATAGGCTGCAGAATCTGAATTTGCCATAATTAGCCAGAGAAATGTCACCATGCAACATATGGGGTATTTTTAGAAACATTATACACAATATGAATAATGTCCAAAATAGAACCTAGTATAGATTTACATTTTTATATACACTATATAAAAAGTTTGAGGTTGAATTGTTTTTGAAAGAACTCTCATGTTCACCAAGGCTGAATTTACTTGATAAAATAGATTAAAATCATTACCTTGTGAGATATTATTACAATTTATAATGACCATTTTATATTTGAATACATTTTAAAAAGTAATTTATTCATGTGATGGCAATGCAAAATTTTCAGCATCATTACTCCAGTCTTCAGTGTCACATGATCCTTCAGAAATCCTTCTTTTTTTTTTTGTTGCTTATCATAAATGTATTATTATTAGTGTTTAAAACAGTTGCTGCTTAATATTTTTCAGGATTATTTATTGAATATAAAGTTCAAAAGAACTACATTTATTTGAAATAGAAATCATACATCTAAAAAACCCTCTTACTGATTTAAGAAAAATTTGCTGACCCCAAACTTTTAAACGGTAGTGTATTTATTTAGTAAATTAACTAAAACTAAAAATTACAAAAAAATTGTCTGAAGTGCCAAATTTTTCATTTTTATATACAAGATAAAATAGAAAACAAAATCATGGGTGGCCAGTTCAATCAAATTTCAACTAAAGAACAGAAAAATAATTCTTAAAGCAATTTGCCCTGGTGTAAGCGCGCAGGTGTTAGTGGTTAAGTCAGCCCTGCTGCCAAAGTCAAATTTATTAAACCCATCCAGTTCAAACCACAATTGTGTTGAGGTCGCAGATGCATAGTGCCCTCGAGTTAACCGCAAACCACCAAAAAAAAGTTACTTTCTTCAGCAGTTCATTAAATGACTTAAACGGTGTGTGAGAAGCCTCTCAAACGACTTCTTCTTCCTCATGCGCTGTCAGGAAGTGACAGGGTGTTTCAACAATGACCTCGTCTCGCCGTTACACCAGCGAAGCGCATTAGTATTCCAGTAAGCCCGGGGAAGAAATACAACCTCAGCCGCTGTTATCGAAGCTCGATGATTAAAAGTGCTCCCATCAGCAAGATGCACACGAGGGATCTTAAAGTCATTAAAATAAGCAATAGTGTATTATTTCCTTCAGGTAATCAAAGCGAATTATTGAGTGCGCCTGAACGCTGTAGGCGACAAGTCTTTTTAATAAAATGGAGACAGAGGACTTCACAATGACGCCAGATGAGGCTCTTACCCTTCCATTAAAAGAAGCATTGCAATGACATTGAGTGCGCTGACATCTCTCAAAGTGATTAAACATGACAAATGAAAGAAGAGTGTCATTTACAGAGCCGGTAGATGTCTTCATGATGGAAACCAGTGATCCCCAAAGAATTCCAGAGGGCGTCACTGTGCCTTCATTCTATAAGGTGTCTCTTTTTAGCTCAACAAACCTATTTCGATTATCGCATCTTGTTCAGATTAATGTTACATGGCAGCTGTAAATTATGTGGCAATATTAGCGTCTGTATCTCAGTGTTTGTGTCTTACACACTGTCAGGATTTGAGTCTAGCTGGCGAAACTCACATGACCCACCAACCTCCTCCTCCAAACAACAAAAGAAGTAAAGCTTGTCTTCTTGCCGTGAGTGAGTGGGAGTGAGTGAAGTGCCTGATGGCCCGCGGCACTGCTATCTGCCACTCACGCTGATTTGGCATGTCATGTTGGATCTAACAAGGCCACGCTCTAAGGAGATTTGACCACACGGAGAAGTGATACTGCAGAAAAACGGCTGTTCCACTGATCCTCCAAAAACAGCCTGAGCAGAAGGTGAAGGGAAGAGGATGATAAGTGCAATATTGATCTTTCAATGTCCAAATGTGTTCAAAGATGAACCGTGTTTGAAAATATCTAGTAAATAGACTCCATCTGCATGTGTGCGTGCAACAAAATTGCGGTATTTTTAAGCATGTGCCTTTATGGCGGTTTATAAGCAGACTATAAAAACAAAATACATTTTTGCAGTTAATCTTTAGCTGAGGAATTCTTGTTTGCTTTCTTTTTACTGCTGAACATATCTTCCTAGCTTTTTATATAATTATATCTTTATTATTTGACGGCGCAATTAGACATCTTTTGTATGTTATAAGCGTCTGTGCTTTGTGAAGTGCCAGGCTATGACAGGCTCTCCTCCAGGAAACTAGTGCTGGTTTGGTGAATAAACTGTCAATCTGTACTTGTTCTTGGGCCCTAGGCACACATTAAAAATATGACATTTTTAAGATGCACAGGCATGTATAGACAAAACACACAGTCTGAAAACAAAACAATTATGCTTGCGAGTCCAATGTTTCTAGCATCCAAAGTGACATATCTGTATATTTTGCAGTAGTGGTGAAAAAGAACTCAAAGCATATTAACGAATCACTTTGATTTCCTCTGTTCCTTTCAAAGGCCTTTTACTTCAATTCGTGCAGCAGGGACACTCAAACTGATTCAAGACGTCTCGGATATCAAAACACACATGCTTATCTCTTAAAAATGATTTTTCTTTAAAATCCCATTAAAAACCATAACAGACAACTATATTTCTCATCAAGTCTGCATTGTAATATCATTAGCAAAAGCTCTTCTTGCTCATTCATGCCTAAAATCTGTTACAGCCAGTTTTTCTATTCAGTGGCAAAGCTGAATCTACAGTGCCATCGAAAATTAAATCAAACTGTGCAAGCTAAGTTACAACTTGTGTAGAGATAAAAAGATGTCTTTCTTATGCAGGTCATTGGCTGAGAAACAAACATAGGTCCACAGTGCAACCAGTGTAGTTTGATTTATAATAAATTTACATTAAAAGTTTCATAAACTCACAATTTATAGTTTGAATGAGCTTGAGAAATTAATAACTGAATAAACTCACTAAATCCAATCAATCAAACACAATTTATCAATGTTCAAACTGCTCTTTTCCCTACAATGAAAATAAATGGTGACCACAACTGTCTCTGGTGCTCATCCACAAAAAAATTATAGTCATTTATTTCCATTTGTCTTCCACACAAGAGACAAAGCTATTGGGGTTTGGAACAACATTGTTTAAATCATTATATATTTATAAATATTATATATTTTAATAATATAATTTAATCAGGGGCATCAGGATGATTTAAAGTATTTAAATTATTTAATGATAATTTAGATCTAATCAAAAATAGATTGCTAAAAGCACAAAGAAAATTATATCTCCACTTTACTGAAGAAAAGCAGAAATATGTATTATGTGTATCTAGATAGATAGATAGATAGGCATATTAATATAAGCAAACCTCCAATTACCCGTCTCTTCAGTGACCTTTCTGCCTTAATAGACCTTTGTGAACTGTCCTTTAAAGTGTAATTAGCATCAGTGATGCAGCTGAGAGTGAACCCTGGCATTAGGCAGCACACTGGGTCTGATCTACAGAGAGACGCTCCATCTGATCAGAGGTTAATCTAATTTCAGACCCACACAGTGGCAGATCACACAATCTTTGAAGAGGGGGAGAAGATTAAAAACGAGAGAGGGGATGGATAAAGGAACACGGTGTGAGGGAGCAGCGCGAGTCGTGACCTGACGTGGGATGTCAGTGAGGGAGATAAAGAGGAGGAGGAAAAATAAGTGCTCTAGTACGCGTTTGATATGATAGCGGATAAATCCAGCTGACATCAGCCCCAGTAAACAGAGACATTCATCCTTGAAAATGCATGAGATAAATATTCTATTCATATATACAAGCACGGGTGACACGGGTTGATTTCCAAGTAAATTGAAAGCATAATCTCAAATGCTTTTCGCTTTCTAAAAACCTCTCAGAATGTGGCTCACACAAAGTAAGAAAAATGTTAAAGCCACTCACACTGAAGCCTCATTCGCACTGGCAACCATTTTCATGAGGTTGCCAGTTTACTGTACTGTTGATCGCTATTGATAGTAAATAATATATATTTTCATCTTGACAAAGAATCAGCAATCTTACTGCCACACATTCACATTCTGGACGAGAAATACTTTTGCATTTGACTTGCAACAGTGCATAATGCATCACAATATGAATGCATTAAATAAACACACAGAATGACAATCCAGACCCTTCCATATTTATTTAGCATTATATTGCTGTATGTGCAAACATGAACATGAAGTTGGATCACATGGGCTCCAGTGTCTTCATTATATGTGTAAACGTTTATGTTTTCTCAGTTTCAAGTCACCTTAATGAATGTCCCTTGACAGATGCAATTCTGGCAATACTTAGTCTAGTCTACTGTTCTAAGCAATTGAATGCATTCTTCACCAGTCGCCTTAAGTCTAAAAACACTGTCTGATATTGAGAGCAAGCCCTTTGTGATGAACTTGAGTTATGTATGTCTAACAAACAAAAATCAGTCTTGTTGCACAAGCGGCTCTCATATTACCCTCTTTTATCAGCTTTAGTCATTTCCCCTCTTTCTCTGGCAAATGCTACCCATCACAAAACAAATCCTCAGAGAAATGGCTTGCCTGAGGCCATGACGGAGCAAAGGAGGAAATGACAAAAAGGTTGAGATCGAGCAACCAAACTAATGAGTTTACAAAAGAAGAACAAAAGGAAAAGTCAAGATGAGTCAAGCATGTGGAACCATGTAATACAATACAATTTACGGAACAAAGAACTAATTAATTTTCAGTTGCTTAATTGGCATTGTCAGTATTTTAGGCAAAAGCAGATCAAGTAGATTAAATCAGAATAACATAAAATAAAAGCAGGAAAAACAAACAATAAAAAAAAAAACAGAACAAAAAAGAAAATAAAAATACAAAACAAAAAAGCAAAAATACAAAACGTAAAACAACTAAGAATAAAACAAAACAAAAGCAGAACAAAAGCAAGACAAAAGTAAACAAAAACACAGAAAAACAACAACAAAATAGGCAGAAATTGTTGCAGAAAATGGAAAGATTTAATAAAACTTTTATTAAGATCGGGGGGAACTATTCCTTTAAGAGACGTTTTGTAAGAATCAGCTGACACAATTTCAAAGCATCTTATTCTAAAAAGTTTCATTTTAAACGATAACATATTCAACAGTGAATGAAAATCATACAGAGAGCTGTAGGGTTTATAGGTGAAATGACAAATGAGTGGCCTCAAGAGTGATCCATCGGTGAGCTGGTCTACGAGCCCCACTCGCCATTTCAATTTACAGCTTGAATAATGTACCTCCTAAAAGCGAACCGCTGAGCCTCATACTTCATTTCTACAAGACTCCATTAAAGGACTGATTTGTTCATTTTTCAGCATTTCATCTGTAGGGAGACTTCCTCTAGGGCGTTCAGAAGTTCATCGTTGTGAGATTACGGCAATAGTCGATGCTCCAACTGAATTGAACCGGTTATATGATTGACTGTAAATGCAACTAGTATGAAATCTAAAGACAAAATCCACCCTGCAGGTTTTGACTATAAAGCTCTTTGACTAAGTATATCTATCCTTAAGGGTGCACTAATCTTTTCAAAGACTCCACTTTAGCTGTTAGCCAAATGATGACATTAGGGCCACATCTGTGCCCCTGGCACACACCACCTGTTATCATGGGAGCAAAATCACAGCCAATCAAAACCACTGCTCTAGACCGAGCAGCTGTGCAAATTAACCTGCGCTCAGGCGCAGCACACAGGCCAAGAATCTGGGTGCAGTGAGCTGCGCAGTCCTGTTCCATCCCAGCATTGCCATTCCATTCTGATCCATTTCATTCCATTCCATTTATTCCATCTGATTATATTCCACTCAATTACATTCCATTTCATTAGCCTTGGCAACACCAAATCCAGTTGGGGCCAGGAGAGGTTTGGCAGGCCAATTATGCTAGAACACTCTGTCTTTCTTCCAGTGCTTATATGTACCAGACCTCTACAATCTCAATAAATATTGAGCATATGGGTGCTAATGAACCAGTTTGTTGAGGCATGTAAAGTATTGTATGGTAAGCATGGTACTACTGTGTCAGTTTGCAACAGCATGACTTGGCTACATGCTAAATATGCCTCCAGATTTCGTGTCATGGGTTTTATATATATGGGTTTATATATTGCTCATATAAACTAAGGCAGTGGTTTTTATGGTGGTACAAACAAGTCTAATTTAAAATAAAAATAAATAAAAATAAATTATTATACATTAAAATACAAAACACACACACACACACACACACACACACACTCAATAAAACAAAATAAATAAATAAAAATTTAATCCACAAATGTTCCCCTGATTTCCACAGATCAAATAATAGCTGTTCAATTGGTTTTGCCAACCAATATCAGTAACGAATTCTCCTTAAAATAAAAGGTTTATTTCTTTTCGAGAGGCCTCAGACAGTTTGAAGAGCCAGATTGGAGTTGATAATCTCTTGAATCAGCATGGGCTGAAGTATGTTTCCTCTCGCTCAACTGTCCAGTGCGCTAATCTCTGGGATAAAATAGCTATGGCTAATCGTATTAGCTTAATCACACTGACCGCTTGAGGTTGCACAGCTTTGAGTGGATTTCTAACAGCCACTATAGAATGCCGCATTACACCCTGTAATCTTCTACTGCTGCCCAGAGTGACATAAAACACACATGCAAACACACTTACATGTGTACAAACACAAATGAGCTCCAAATGACGTTTGGATGTGGCCCAGTCTATTCCTGCTCCAGAGACAAGTTAAATCTGATTGATTGTGATTAGGCAAAAATTGTAGCAGTTTTTTTTTTTCTGTTACTTTAAAGCTCTGGGTTTTGGGAAGGTGATATAAAAATAAATGATGATTATTATTATTGTTTTTGTTGATGATATGATGTAATTTATGATGGTTATGATCAATTATTGCATTTTAAGAGAAAACAAATTTACATTAAAGTATCTGGCATATTATTTTTATTCAAAGTGAATGTGTGTGTATGTTTCTTATGGATCAAATCTACAACCTGGGCTACAGGAACAGATGAAACTGATGTGGAAAAATAAAATGCACCCACAATGTACATAATTTCACTGCCTACTGCCACTAATACTGTATAATAAAGTTAATTCTGCCAATTATGGTTCCTTTAATTTGTGAACTTGTGCAACCTTGTAATAGGCTGACTTTTTAAAATAAAAGCGTTACTGTAATTTTGTTTCAATAATTGCATTTTGAACCTCTCCTAACCTTTACAAACCCACAGTCTCATTTCTCTCTGGCCAATTAGCTCTTCATTACTGACTCATTAACATGGTATAGTCAAAGGAAAATGCAGAATAAAGAATGAAGTACATACCTTTTCTCAGACTCTTTTCATTAGAATGAAGTGTTCACAACAGAAACCACTACCCACTTTTAATTAACACGCTGCAGAGTTATTTAAACAAATGAAAAATTATTTGCACAGATAAGCAACAACAGAAAAATGAAAAACAAAACAAGATTATCCAAATAGCTGCCATAAATATGCAGCAGAAATAAGAGAGACTGTAGGAAAAGATGTTATTAGATTAAATTTCCATCACCTCACGAGTATTACCTTGAAAAATGTCCAAAATTGCTTTGCATAAAACATTTTGCATATTGCAGCCCTTCGCAACCAGACAGCAAGAGTCTAAACTCTTGGTTATGTCAACAACAGTACTGATTACCTACACAATGCTACAACCAATCCTAACCCCTAACCAATGAAATTGGCTGAAGGGCGAGGAATGCATTGGAGTGGTTTGGGGAAAGAAAAATTCGCATTCAGTACTGAAGAAACACTTCATCTCCTCTGATTGAAGAGAAGCTCTGTAATGACAGGATGGATGGCAAGCCAGCAGGAGGTCTTCAGGAACAGACTGTGCACAGTACACTCACATCTGATTCCGCACACACAAACAGCAAAACCCCTCTCTGTGAGGTCTAAGGCAGACAAGGACTATATGTCATGTTCAAACAAAAGGAGTTGGTGATATAAGACGATATGTGTGACATTACATGTGGTTGCTGACAAACATGATGCAGGCCTATGAATGCAGTTATATGCCTTAAAAATCAAAGGTATGAAGGCAAAAAGTGCCCCTGTATGGGCTGTCGTCATATTTTTTATCATATGATATAGTTAAGCAATATCACACTAGCAAGTTTTCCCGAATATCTGCACGATTGCAACTGTGCAACTTGTGAGACTGATTTTACACAATAAACAAGTAATTAATATTGTGTTATTGTGTCAATATTGTCTCTTTTTGCTCATTTCTTCCCCCTTAATTGTCTGTTTTTGCAAATGAAAATTTGTTTCAAACAAAGCCATATTAATATATTCTTTACATTGCAGCTGTTTCTGCTTGGGAAGCAATCCTTAAAATACAAATGTTTATTTTTTTAATGCTTTATGACCTTTTAACAACAAATTAAAAACATTTGGATTCTGGATTTGTACACTGTAAAAAATGCCCGTGATTTTAACGGTAAAAAACTGTGAAAAAGCTACGGTAAAAACCTGTTAAATTGTTAACGGTAAGTTCCCCTAATATATACGGTGAAAAACTGTAATAGACATTTCAGATAATTTTATGGTGAAATACCGCTTTTGGAAGTGAAAAAGAAAGTAAAATTTACAGGGAAAAACCGTAAATTGACATTCCCAGAATTCCCTGCGTTGCATTTCAAATTTTGTTTGAATTTGATGTTTTTTCTTTGAAATTACTAGGTTTCTTCTTGGTTTTTTCTTATCAGTTATGTTTATTAGGGTTGCATGTTACATCTAATGTTGTTAAATTAATGTTTATTGCATATTTCAGTTTAATGAGTCTCACCATAATGGTGTTTAGTGTTTGTGTGAATGACACTGTGCACCTTCTATATATGTTATTATTTAAAAGCTGCTTGTGATGGGCTTTGGTTCATCATGTGACTTTCTCATCACCACCTGCATTTGGTGGTTATCAGTGTATTTCAAAGGTACAAAACAGATTTCAGTACTTCAATAAGTTGGTATATTAACATTATATCAGTTAATGACATTACGGTATTTAACTGTAAATTTAAGTTAAAACCGTAAAACCTAAAATGTTGCTACCGTAAATTTTACGGGAATATTTTTTACAGTGTACTTAAAGTTTTTGCATCTCCCCTTTATCTCACCTCTTGCTCTAAACACGATAAACAAATTGAAGCAAGCTCAGAATCTTCTCTCAAAACAATATTCACAAGATCGAACCTTCCAGCGACTGTCTGGTTAAATTAAATTACATGAGCAGAGAAACAGGCATGTTTAGATGAAGCTAATCATATCACGACCACGTTTGATTTCCAAAAGTGCATGCTGTGAGGAACATAAATTAAGCATCATGCTGACTGAATGAATGAGAAACTGCAGCAATGTTATAATCATTTGCAATATTCGCCTTGAGAATTCTGATGATTGCATTCTTCTTAAACACATTTTGGTTACATATTGGACTATTTTGCTACAGAGCAGTTAAAAGACTAGAAGAAAAATGGTCTTTTCCAGGCCTTTTACATACTTTTATCTAATTAATATTTTCATGGAATACTATCACATTTCTGTATGTTACAACATTACAGTAAGAACTGCAAGTTGTGTATCATCACATAAATAGAAGATTGACTTGCCGCTAATGAGAGTTTGATTTCTTTATGTTTGTATATAGTGCTGCCAGTGGCGCTTGCCTTTTATAATAAATTCAGTTGATGGATGACTTTGTTGCTGGGGAAGATCCATCATGTGACTGACAACATCGCTGTTGCTTATTTAGACGGTGGAACTGAATAAAGCGCCTATTCTGCACACGTCTCTGACGTGAGATGGTTGTGGATCATGGAGCCCAAGCTGTCAGGCTTCAGCGATTACTGTAGAGATACCAAATTGTACATAATTAAAAGACACAGAGAGAATCTGAATAACTAAACGAATTAGACAACTATAGAAATAAGGATAACTGTATTAATTACTGCATATTGCATAAGAAATACCTTGTAAACAAGTAATAAATAAATAAATACTGTGTCCTTGATAAACATTACATCATTACAAATAGAACTTACTTGAAGTTGCTTTTGAGTGAAACGGGGCAATCAATGAGGAAAAAAATAAAATATAGGATGGGACTTCATTTTATACTTCAAGAACAAAGCTGTTCAAGTGTTCTGTTATGACAAGTAAGTAAATAAGTAAACAAACAAACAAACAAACAGTATAAAAATGCATAAGATCATAATAATATCTACCAGGATATTATCTGTTACGTTTATGGATATTTTCATGATAGCATGAATTAAAAGAACAGTCTTCTTGACTTCTCCTCTTGACTTCAAACAAGTCTGAGTCTCTATAAACAACTCACACACACACACACACACACACACACACATACACGCGCCCTGGTGCCCTGTTCTGTCTCTGTCTATGGGAGATAATTAAATCTGGGCAGGAGGTTGATAAATGTATCAGCAGGTAGTGACAGGCTCCATGGCTAATGTGTTCCAGGTGAACATCTGCCTGATGCCAGCAGGGGGCACCTGGGGGCATGACCTCCACCGCCCTCAGAGGACAAATCTACAACACCCATCGCCACAGCAACAGACAACAGAAACTCCTACCATACCAACCACAATGAGAATGAGAGAGATGGCTCAAGAACCCAAACTAAACACTCAAAAATTATGTTTTACATCCTAAACAGCTTATTAAAGCATGAATTATGCATATAGGCCATATATACTCTATATATTCTAGTTTGTAAAAATCTGTGCCACTAACATCACCAAATAGAAACAGAAAAAATTAATTGTTTCCAAACAAGTTTCCTGAAGACGTGCCATTGGTCAACCAAACAGATAGTCCCACCTCAAACTAACGCCATTGGTTAATCAAATTTGTTTTGCCTGGCTGGTTGAGATTGAGATATTGGAAACATTTTACAGTTACAGTAAGGTTCAATTTGTGTATCATGAATTACAATGAACAACAATTTTTAAACAGTATTATATCGAGGTTGCTTATTTTAAAATATTTTTCATTGTATATACATATACACATTTAGTAATTTAGCAGACACTTTTATCCAAAGCGACTTACAAATGAGGACAATGGAAATATACATGTATTATGTGTGTGTGTGTTTTGTTTTTTTTGCAAAGATGATTTATTCTAATGCAATATTGCCATCGGTTTTCTATCAGCTGTGACATAGGCTAAAAATCTGCATGTTTTTTACATTTTATCCAAGGTATTTTTTTTTCTTTACCTTTATAGAGGGCATTTTCCCACTAATCTCATTAACTTTCATTTCAAATTCTTACATTTGATCTATAAATGCAATTATAATAATGTGACCGTTAATATCTATACGTTATCAAATTAAATCATTTACACTGAAAAATACAACTACATTACATTATGAGATTCTTTAAAAAAAAATTTTTGAATATACAAACAAGAAATGGTGGAAATTATCATTTTAAACTAAATTAAAACGCCAGTAGGTGCCAGTAGTGAGCATTTAATGAGTGAGTCGTTCATTCAAACGATTCGTTCAAACGGCAGATTCATCAGATGTTTATGCAAGAGCTAATGAAACTTTGACTCAACCGATTTGTTCAAAACACTGAATCATTCAGCAATGAATCGGATGGTTGCTGTGAGATGTGCTGTGGTTCCGCCAAAAATGTAAGTGACCTAATATTATTGTATTTGCTCATTGAACTGTTTATAGAACTATTAAACAGTCGTAATGGTGAGTGATGTTGCCTAACTAACTGTATTTTAAATATAAATTTTGAATTTTTACCTCAGTATGCGGAGTTTCTTAGTGTTGCGCATTTTGATTTCTCCTCGAGAGGCTGCGTGAACCTCGCCTCAGCAGCGCAACCTTATACTGTCAATAGATGCATTATATACACTATATCCACTATTCGCCACTTACTCTAAATGTAATAAAATAAGAATAATACTTGCGTTTTGGTGTTTACCTAGTTATTTTTGGTTATTGATGTTTTAATCATGTTACTTGTCTGGCATTAATGAAGCGTTAATGTCGAGCCCTGGAGTCTATGTGCCGGGGCTTAGCCCCAGACGGCCCCGGCCCAATTTAAACCCTGTGTATATATATATATATATATATATATATATATATATATATATATATATATATATATATATATATATATATATATATATATATATATATATATATATATATATATATATATATATATATATATATATGAACATTAATTTATACAAATTGAAATCTTAAAAATATATTAGTATATACACTGATTAGCATTTATTAAGAAGTTTTGTTATCGTTAACTAAAACTAAATTCATTTAAATGTATTTTTGGTAATTGAAATAAAGATTAAGTAAATTAAAATAAATGTTAGATGAAACTAAAAATAGAAATGCTTTGGCAACTAACTGAAATAAGTTGAAGTTGAAGTACTTAAATTGCTAAATTAATACTGAAACAAACAAAAAAAAAAAAATTACAAAAGCACATAATAGTTAAATATTAATACATACTATAATAGTATATAAATAATACTAAAATAACACTGATTAAGACCAATAACGCTGTAAAAACATTGTTCATTGCTATATCATGAGACCGTAATGCATTAAATAAATGTCAACAAATTGAAACATATTGTAAGGTGTTGCTAAAATATTTCAGCACTGAAAATTACTTTCAGGAAACATGGGCATCACTTTACAATAAGGTTCTATTTGTTAACTATATTTATTGCATTAACTAACATTAACTACCACTGAGCAATACATTTGTTACAGTATTTATTAACCTTTGTTAACATTAGTTATAAAGTGTCACTGAACATAGGAAGAGCGAGAATAGGTACACAGAGATGTCACAACCTCCAGCATATCTGAGACAGGTGTGTGACAGATCTGTTGAAGTGGCTGAAGTGTATTACTCGAGGTACAACACTTGTTCGACAAGTGACCTGTGATAATACACAGAAAAATAAATTATATGAATGGTACCAGTCACAAAATCTCAAGAGAAACATGCAGCATTCTGAAAATGTAGATTTATTCATCAGATCTCAAAGGAAACTGATCAATGTTATGAAATGTGCAGCCAACCGTATGCCTGCTGGGATTATTAAATAACATTCTCTTAACCTTGGCAGAACGTTTCCTTCCCACTGCCTTTTTCGAATAAGAAATGGTGTACAGATGGTACGGCCTCAGGCGGTTGTTGAAAGGTATAGGAAAAAAGATCCGATCTGCTGTTGTTGTTTTCACCCATGACCTTCTGATCTGTGTGAGCTCACCTACTCATGCACATTTACGCACGCACACACACACACACACATATATCATTAGCAAGAGAGAGCCCTGGTGGTTATGCCACCGGCAAGGTGGACAAACGTAGGCTATCACCAGTTGTTATAAGTTATTATTCCTTGGGGAACTACAACAGGGGGCTATGATATAAACACAGGCCAGAAATTCTATGCTGGACATATAAAGAGTTTATACACACAGCCCAAAAAAATAAAAAGAAAGAAAGAAAGATTTCGTAGGCACACCAGCACAATAATTAGCACTATTTCGGTGAAAAAAGAGATTACAGAGAATGGCTGAATACACTTAAATTAAAATGCTACTTTTAAATGTGCATGTTTTATTTCTAAAATGCTTGTTAACCGAGTTTAAATGTACGCAATATTGTAAACTATGCTGTATTCTTGCTTGATAACAAATGTTCATCTTTTGATTATTGCTGTTGCCTATTGTGATTTTTAATTTCCAGCCCATTTTAAGCCAGCAATATAATAATTTTTAAACAATAGATGACTTACATAAAACAACCCAGCATGGTGGGTAAAAAAGTTTAACCCAACCAGCTGGGTCAAAATAACCCAGCATGTGTCCTGTCCAATATTTACCCAGCACTGGGTTGCCAAATAACCCAAATTGGGTTGTTTTTAACCCAGCATTTTTTTAGAGTGTGTAGGCTCTAAATAAAATTGCAACTCCAATCGTCTTTCCATGTTATCAAAAATGCACATCTGGAATTCAAAATTGTAATATGGTTTGTTCAAATGAAAACAAGAAGTTTAGGATACACAAAATACATGTTGAGACACTTTGTAAAACATGGTAAAAGAAACATTAAAACATTACCAAAAATAGTTGAGTTAGATTTGAACTAATTTGAACCAATTACATCTAACAGCTGAGAGGGAGGGGCACTTCTTTAAAAAAAATTTATTAAGCAAAGGAGAGGCAAATACTAAAAAAGCATTTAAAAAGAGTGCTTAAAAATTATCTTTAAGTATATTAAATGTGACAAAAAATGAAGACAGATGAATACTACTGAAACCCAGAAGCAGGCAGCATGGATGATACCCCCAATGTCCACCCTCTGATTTGATTATAAATTACATCTTTGATTAAAGAGCAGTACAGCAGTCATTGATTTCCAATCCAGACAGTAGAATGGCTGTCAGTCAGTGGGAAGCAGACAGTTCGCGTTCAACGGCAGCCTTACATCTCTCAGAGTGTCTGTGATTGCGTCCAAGATGTTTAATTACACTCTAAGTGAAGAGAATTACTGTAAATCTTTAGATAACAGCACTTAGCCAACAGACGAGCAAAGCCTCCTTTATATTTCACCGTCTATTTGAAAAGCTAAACCGGCTAATCTGCGCCGTTGTCTTTGCTAAGCAGCCGACAATGACTGTCTGGATGATTCAAATCACCCTTTCAACTGTGAATAGCGAGATGCACACTTCATTTCAATTTAAGTTCAACATAAGGATTATACTGTGAGTCAGGCCTGCACACACAAGCAAACCGAGGCACTGTTTAACAGCTTTTCTGCTTGTTTTATAAGAGGCCACCAGGATTAGGGGTCATCACACAGTTAAGTATAGAGATCAGGGAATATGTGTCACTAAACTGCGCGCGTGTGTGTGTGTGTGTGTGTGTGTGTGTGAGAATGCTGTGCCGCATTATGTTTCAGACAGTCTGTAAAACGGACAGAGGAAAAGCTGTGCTAGATTAGCATCTATTTTGGGTGTTTTATCAGTATAAAATACTTCATTCTGCAGCTTCATTTTGCCAGCTGGCAATATCTCTCATACATATTTACTATTTTTCACATAAACACAGCTGTGCATGCATACACACATTACACTTATTATTCAAAGGTTTGAGGTTGGTAAGGTTTTTGTAATATTTTTCAAAGATGCTCATCAAGGCTGTAATAAATCGATCAAAAATACAGTGAAACAGTATATCGTTACAATTTAAAATAATTTTACATTTTAATATATTTTAAAATGTGATGGCGAAGCTGAATTTTCAGCATCATTACTCCAGTCCTCAGTGTCACTTGATCCTTCAGAAATTATTAAAATAAAAAACAATCAAAACATTATTTGAAACAAAGTGTTGCTTTATATTCGTGAATTTTTTTTTAAAAATGTTACTGACCCCAAACTTGTGAAGGGTAGTGTGTATATATATATATATATATATATATATATATATATATATATATATATATATATATATATATATATATATATATATATATATATATATATATATATATATATATATATATATATATATACACACACACACACACACACATATATATATATATATATATATACACACACACACATTTCCATAATGACCAGCGCAATCTACAAAGAGCAATGCAAACTACCACCTGTTTTAAGACATGCTTTTTCTTGGGCGTTAACTAATGACGCAAATACCAGTAATTTGGCGAGCACAAATCTTAGTAAATTACGTTGCGATTCATTTTAATACTCTCCACCCGGAAATTTTGCGCCTGAAAGGAAACCCTACAAATGCATATTCAATAAGGTCACGTGCAAAAATAACTGTCCACGCCTTTTCAGTGCTAATTTTTCACTGTGCGTCTAAATCCTGACAGTACTATTTTAACACCAAAAGAAGGTTTGCGCTGGCGCAAGCTGTTAGTAAATCTGGCCCAATATCTTTAGAAAACAAAATGGATCTGCCATCTCTGTGCCAGTCTATAAGCACTGCTCTTTCCTTTCATCCTGCAGAGCATGCTGGGAAGTTTCTGCTTTCGGTACATTGGACTAATTACTGTAGTTGTGTTCGACCCACCCAATTTATCACTCCTCTGAACATTTAATTAGCTGCAAAGCTCTCTACAATTAAGCCCGGAATTAGGACAAATTGAACTGCAAGCTTAGCAACTAGAGGGGGGACGCTATAGAGGAAAGTGCAGATGATTGTCGTTATGGGAAAGCTGCAAGCTAAAGATTTAATTCACAAGATTGTTTTCTTGTCTTCCCCTCTTGAGCACCAACAGCACAAGCATTTCAGGTTTTGTAATGCATTCAACAAGCAACCAAAACAGCTATTTTTCACCAAAGAGAATTTTCTGTGCATAACCTTGCCAATAACAAAAATGGAAAATGAATAAACAAGGGTAACACAGTCAAACCTCAAATCTGAGTGATTTAAACTGGAGCTAAATGCACAGGATTTCTCACATGTCGCACAATAAACTCACCATTTGGTTGTTTATGGCCAACATCACATCCAAAACATCAATATCATAAGGACTTTCAAGCATCACTATGTTCCCTCTGGGATTCTGGAGAGAAGTACAACTGTAACGGGTTTATAAAATATGTTTAAGCTTCATTTGAGCAACAACAGAACAAAAGTAAGGTAATTCATTTCTGAGCCAAGTCTCATCAGCTAGTCGATTTACAGCAGAAATGCATGCAAATCCTGAGGTTATAGGATGGGCAAACAAAGTGTTGCTTTATATTCGTGAATTTTTTTTTAAAATGTTACTGACCCCAAACTTGTGAAGGGTAGTGTGTATATATATATATATATATATATATATATATATATATATATATATATATATATATATATATATATATATATATATATATATATATATATATATATATATATATATATATATATATATACACACACACACACACACACATATATATATATATATATATATTTTAAAATGTGATGGCGAAGCTGAATTTTCAGCATCATTACTCCAGTCCTCAGTGTCACTTGATCCTTCAGAAATTATTAAAATAAAAACAATCAAAACATTATTTGAAACAAAGTGTTGCTTTATATATATATATATATATATATATATATATATATATATATATATATATATATATATATATATATATATATATATATATATATATATATATATATATATATATATATATATATATATATATATATATATATATATATATATATATATATATATATATATATATACACACACACACACACACACACATTTCCATAATGACCAGCGCAATCTACAAAGAGCAATGCAAACTACCACCTGTTTTAAGACATGCTTTTTCTTGGACGTTAACTAATGACGCAAATACCAGTAATTTGACGAGCACAAATCTTAGTAAATTACGTTGCGCGATTCATTTTAATACTCTCCACCCGGAAATTTTGCGCCTGAAAGGGAAACTCCTACAAATGCATATTCAATAAGGTCACGTGCAAAAATAACTGTCCACGCCTTTTCAGTGCTAATTTTTCACTGTGCGTCTAAATCCTGACAGTACTATTTTAACACCAAAAGAAGGTTTGCGCTGGCGCAAGCTGTTAGTAAATCTGGCCCAATATCTTTAGAAAAACAAAATGGATCTGCCATCTCTGTGCCAGTCTATAAGCACTGCTCTTTCCTTTCATCCTGCAGAGCATGCTGGGAAGTTTCTGCTTTCGGTACATTGGACTAATTACTGTAGTTGTGTTCGACCCACCCAATTTATCACTCCTCTGAACATTTAATTAGCTGCAAAGCTCTCTACAATTAAGCCCGGAATTAGGACAAATTGAACTGCAAGCTTAGCAACTAGAGGGGGGACGCTATAGAGGAAAGTGCAGATGATTGTCGTTATGGGAAAGCTGCAAGCTAAAGATTTAATTCACAAGATTGTTTTCTTGTCTTCCCCTCTTGAGCACCAGCAGCACAAGCATTTCAGGTTTTGTAATGCATTCAACAAGCAACCAAAACAGCTATTTTTCACCAAAGAGAATTTTTCTGTGCATAACCTTGCCAATAACAAAAATGGAAAATGAATAAACAAGGGTAACACAGTCAAACCTCAAATCTGAGTGATTTAAACTGGAGCTAAATGCACAGGATTTCTCACATGTCGCACAATAAACTCACCATTTGGTTGTTTATGGCCAACATCACATCCAAAACATCAATATCATAAGGACTTTCAAGCATCACTATGTTCCCTCTGGGATTCTGGAGAGAAGTACAACTGTAACGGGTTTATAAAATATGTTTAAGCTTCATTTGAGCAACAACAGAACAAAAGTAAGGTAATTCATTTCTGAGCCAAGTCTCATCAGCTAGTCGATTTACAGCAGCGGGGTAAATGCATGCAAATCCTGAGGTTATAGGATGGGCAAAAAGAGCAGCTAACTGTCAATAGTGGAGAAAAATATAGATTTCAATTTTTCCCCTTCATGCTTTTGCTCTCAAGCTCTCATGAAGCTCTGATATAGTCCTCTCCCATCAATTTCTATAATGCAAGTCTTTTGTTTTGTGGATTTGACATTAACAGTGCCGTTTGAATTCCGCTCACGTCGAGATGCCAGCTGCCACGCATTGTCTCATACTCTCTCACACTGACACACTTCACTCAATCTATCAATTCCCAAGACTTAAATCAAATCATGTTGTCGTTACCATCAAAAGCAGGAGCAAATCAGAGATCAGACCTGCGTGAGCAGATGCGAGTTGGCAGTCGTGCCACACGCCTAAGCTGGCGCTGAAATAGCATTAGGCAAAAGCCTTGAGACGCAACCAGGCAAGTCTACCGTAATGATCAGTTTCCTCTCAGGTTAAATGCTAGTTAGCCTCAGGCGGACCACATGGAGGTAGCCTGGAGGTGTTTTGCTTTCTACACATGGAAAAAAGACAGAGGGAAAACAGTGAAACAAAAAAAAAGAATAGTTTCTCTAGGCCAATACATCTTCAATTGAAGTACCCAAAAGGTCCTTGAGCTTTAATGGGCTGCTGGTTTCTTCCAGACTGAGTTGAAGCCACAACAAAAAACACACATACTACAATTCAAGGCTTCCATGCCCTGACTACTAATATAAGGCAGTCTCTTTCTTGTAAACCCAATGTCAAGTCTCCCAGCATTTTTTTTCTTACTATACTGTGATGCGAGAGTGGCAAAGAGAGGGGGGCACATTATAGAAAAACACACACACACACAAAACAGCACTTCAGTTTCTTATGCCAAGGCCACCCTGTCTACCTCAGATGTGGCGCTGTCTGCTTCTCAAAATGTGCTTTTATTGAACTTCCAGGTGTAATTCAGAGAAGTGAGAGCAAGGTAAGAATAAGTCCACCGCAGACAAAGACAGAGCATGAGGGGTTCGCCAAATTCTAGCCCAGTCCATCAATATGTGAAGGATTAAAAGGCAAATCAATGTCTGTTGGGCTGCCGCCAACATCTTTGCCAAGTGTCTTTATGCTGCTAAAGCCTCTTTTCATCATTCACTGTCAATTTGCAGAGAAGAATGTAAAGATTCTAAATCAGCCTGGTGATAGAGATGGCAGTTTTGATAGCAACACTATAGAGACTTCAAAACATGTCAATTTGGATGCTTAATTGCAGCTCTTAACGGAGATATAATGACTTAAAATGAAGAAATCACACTATGAACACTAAGCTTGGAGATTAAATAGTTTAATCACATGCATGAGTGTGAGGTTTTCAGCAGGAAGTCGGATCTGACAAACTGGGCTTGATTGTTCCTTTCTCCTTTCACCTTCCAGCCAACCCACAATTTCTTTCCAATTTTTCTGACCTCATTCAAGGGCCCAAGTCCTGGTGAAAAGAGGTTTTTATTAGTTTTTATGAGTTTTGCCTCATGTTCTTCTACAGATCCAGTCAGTTTCATCTGTTCCTCCTTTAAATTCATAGCACATTCCTGAAGTTATGAAACAATTGCATAGTGCCCGGCTCACCACACAGCAAATGATGAGAGATTCTGCAAGCAGAAGGGGGAAAAAAAAAAAGAAAGCCTGACTCATGGGGCCGATTTTAGATTAAAAACAAAACATGTTTGGCGAAATAAAACTCTTTGTGAGAGAAACGCTCTGTGGCAGCTTCTCTAAAAAAAGAAGAAATCTAACTAGCATTGCTTCTTTTTTCAGCCAAGGCTCAAGTACAAACCCAAAAGCAACTTATTTCTCATGAGACCTTTTCTCCTTTAGTTTTTCCAATCTCACAGAAGCGGCGGCTCTTTATCAATAACAGGGTTAGTGGGAGCCGAGCTGAAATTGATCACTGCAGACAGACCGTCCAGGTCGTAGATAAGTAACCCAGCAGAGTTCAGAGACCCAGTCATAGGAGATCTCCTCTTATCTGGAGAGGAAAGAGCCCATTGAATCTGATGGCACCTGGCAGAAAATCAGTGCCTATTGAACACTAAAGTGGCTCTCTGCTGCCTTAAATAATAGACAGCATAAGCCTCTAAATAAAAGCAGAATTGGGCCAATTTTTGCCTCCCTTCAATTTTTGGAAGCTTACCAGCTGGATTGGCGCAGCAGGAAACCGTCACGTATGTGCGTATGAATGGAGAAACATCATCAGGTGAAGGCAAGATGATGAAAACAAATTGCTTTTGCTTTTTTGCTGAAAGGGGAAACTAGTTCACAAAGCATAAAACATAAGCAATCCATGGGCACGAGAGAAAGAATAAAGACGACTAATCTAGGCCAATCTTCCTATTCTATAAACATGTCTTTATTCATCACTACGAGTATAAAGAGGACATTTTTATAAAACATGAAGCACTCAAAAGCCTTCAGGATTTTTGGCAGCGGGACATTACAGTGATGAGCGCGTACGTTTATTTACACCATAAAGTCTTTCAGCGGGATGTGTTCATTCTCATGTAAAACAGCAAGAACGCCCTCACTTTTCTACGTCCTCTGAATATAAAACCTTTTATTAAGTTTTGATTTAATCTGTCGGTGCGTGTGTCGAATAAGACAGCGCAAAAAAATGAAAAAATCAAAATGACATTTTAACAGAAACTTGGGGAATTTTTAATAGCTCTGCTGATAAAAGGTTAATTGAAGCAAAGGCAGCCGCTGCGTCTTAGGTTTTTTAATTCAATGCGAGGAGCCGAAAAACATCATGAATTTGATTAGGTAGTTTAACCCAGGGCTTGACTTGGGATAAATGCATGAAGAGACCCAGACTGTGAAGTGTTTGCAAAGCTCCGGCAGGACAATGGGGTTGAGGACTTCTTTAATAATGGCAGTGTCTTAATGTCACTGACAAAAAGCACAAAGACCGAAAACCAATAAAACGAATGCAAAATTAGAGGTGTCTTTCACATTTTCTTGGAGAGAAGCCCACTAGGTTTTATGTTTTATGCTAACACAGTAATTAATGTCACTGGTTTGACTGGAATTGCCTTATACAAGCATAACATATTGTGACAGGAAGCTCATACGGCGGAAAGATCCAAGGTTTAGCTGGTATGCTAATGAATGATCAGATTTGGCACTTTCGAACCATTTTGAACATGATTTCCATGATTTCATTCAATATTCTAAACTGATGCTCAGAACATTTTGGCATTATGACAGATGCAATCATTTTCTATGAAAAACAGATCTATCCACACAGGGATAAAAATGCTTAAAGCGTAAGTTGGTTTGCTCCAAAACACCTCTAAAACCAGCCAGCAGACTAACTAAACCAAGCTGGGAGCCCAGCTAAGATCAGCAAACCCAGGTAAGGTTGCCTTAAGATGGCAAACAAGATGTTGCTAATTTCTACAAAAATATCAGTCTTGCTGCTTCCAATAATAGAAGTTAACCCAATTAACCCCAAAACAATGTGTCATTATTTACTCATTAAAACATTATTATATTTTTTTGTTATTATATTGTTATATATTAACGTTAAAATGGTGAAAATCACTGTGGAACACTAGACACCACTGAATATCATTATACAGACCGAAAAAAAAAACTATGGGAGCCTGTCTCTGAATAAAAAAATAAAAAAGATAATTGTGAAGGCTAAAAGCCTACTAAAAAGACACTGGCATCATTGCTTCTGCTATTCTTGTCCTGAAATCCAGGAATATCACAGTGGCATCTGAGCACAGGCAACAATTCTGCGATAAAAAAAAGAAAAAAAAAAGAGGACTTCTGGCTGCCCGCTGTTGCTGTGTATAAACCCTCTTGTCCACCCACACTGAACAGATCAAAGACGGGGCAGCTTGGGAAAACAGCTTGGATATATCAGGAAACATTGGATATATGACATAAACCTCAGCTCTCTGTCCATTACGCCGGATCAGGGTGGCAGCAATATGTGCCGTCTCCTCACATCTCAACATTGCCAAACTATTTACAGAAAACTCTGTGATTGTATATTGAGAAGGAACTGCCTTTTAATGTTGATTCTCATCCAAAACATTCAGGATGAACCTGAGTGTGTTACGATAAGTTAAGTCTTTGTGGGCCATTGAACACATATTGCAATTCTTTAAATAGTCTGAGAGCTGAGATCAGAGGCAGTCATGCCACTTGGAAAACACAAAGGCAGCTGGAATGTTATAACTCACTGTTTTTTAAAAAGCAAAACAACAACAACAGTACAATACATTAAAAAATTGTGAATGAGCTGAATGCATTAATATTACAGGCTACATTTTTAGAAACACCAGAATGGTAATGACTATGAATAAAGATCATTTTGTGTTCTAGAATGTAAATTAACAGAACATGCCTTGAATTCATGCGACTTTTGAAAGACTGTCAAAATGTGTGAAATCAAATAACGGTAAACAAATAATCCATCAGGAATGTATTGGATGAATATTTACTTGCAAACTGACAAGAAATTACATATTCCAGAAAGAACATGAAGCCTATTTTAGGACTATTAACATTTTCAAAATAATCAAGCACCTTTTCACCACCAAATTCTCATTGCAGTAATATGTCTAGGCTTATGTTTCTATAGCAGTAAAATTTCAATAATTATCAATGATTACACTCACTGCACATTTTTTTTTTACTGTATTACAATGTTAATTTCATTTAAAGAAGCAAAAAAGCATGTTGTGTACTGTAAATTTAAATATATCATTGTAATGATAATGAAATTTTGCATTAAAGTAAATGTGCTTAACTTTAAAATAATAAAATAAAAATAAACAAAGTAAAATGCAAAAAAAAAATTTTTTTTTTTTTTTTGGATTACGAGTATGGTAAAATACAAGCCAGACTTGACAGATTTTATGAGATTCACTGATTAGTGGGCAGAACCTGTTTAACTATTTAAAGAAATCTTTCCATGAAAATGGCATCAATTCTCCAGGCTGCTGCTGCTGTGACGATCACTAATCATTGTTAAAGTGAATAAGTGCACTTAAATCTTCTTGAGAATTCATAATGATGCTTCTTATAACGAGCTGAAAAGTCAAACTGCTGAAAATGCATGTCTTCCACAGAGCTCTTGTAAATGAGCGGCACACAAGAGAGAATGCATTTAATAACAAAGTTATCTTCACACACACTTCTGAAATGAGGAGAAGCCACATAATTAGCAGACAATTGATGCTTTGCGCCCACTTCCAAAATGATGATGAATGTCTATGACAAAATGAAAATAATCATCAGTCTGGGACGAAGGGGATTCAAATCAAGATAAACCCTTTCAAACAAACAGCTGTGCCGTAAAACCCCTGCTAAATCGGATAAACATTCAGCGCTCTTGAACATGTTAATTTCCACAGAGGCCATATTTCAATTTAAGAGTCTCACTTCATTTGCTTTTAAATGGATGCTTTTTTCTTTTCGCGTTTTTCGACCTCTCATTCTTTCCCTCCAAATACACACAAAAACACACTCATAAACCCTCAACAGGGTGTTGACTATCATTACGATGGAGTGTCTCGATACCTGTGGAAATCAGTTTCACAGCAGTGGGCTTACAGGCAGAGCTAATTGAACTCGTTGTTGTATTTATAGAATTAGAGAGGAATTAATTGGCCCAGAACAAATGGAGCAAATGTAACAGAAGCAGATGTTACATAGAGAGGAAGCAGGCCACATGGGGCAGGTAATACAAACACGTTTTATCGGCTTTTACAGCCGCTCCGCTCTTCAGTTCACTTGGAGGATGCTCCAGTAGAGATAATAACACTGGCTAATCCAACACATCTCACATTAGTTTTACACAGCAGAAAAAAGAGACATAAATAAGCACTAGAGCTGTCATTTTAACATGAAGTTTATTTTAGAAGTTAAAAATATTATTTGGTAATTATAAAAAATAAAATACTATTAAAGAACCACCAAACTGATGTGGAAATGAATCCAACTATCTATTCATTTATTTATCTATCTAGCCATCATATATAACTATCCATATCTGTCTATCCGTCCACATACCTGATGTATATCCATCTACCTATCTATCTATCTGTCTACCTATTTATACATCCAGAGATATATCCATCTACATATCTAAATCTATCCATCCGCCCATCCATATCTACCTGAAGTATATCCATTTACCTATCTATATCCATCCATCAATTCATCCATTCATATCTACCTGATGTACATCCATCCATCTACCTACCTATATCCATCCATGTATATCCATCTACCTACTTGTAGCTATTCATCCATCTATATTTACCTGATGTATATCCATTTACCTATCTATATCCATCCATCAAATCATCCATCCATATCTACCTGATGTGTATCCATTTACCTATCTATATATACATCAGTCCATCCATTCTACCTGATATACATCCATCTACCTATCTATATCCTTCCATGTATATCCATCTACCTATCTTTATCTATTCATCCATCTATATCTAACTCAGTGGTCTCAAACTCAATTCCTGGAGGGCCACAGCTCTGCAGAGTTTAGCTCCAACCAGCTCCAAATCACACCTGCTTGGAAGTTTCTAGTAATCCTGAAGACCTTGATTAGCTGGATCAGGTGTGTTTGATTAGGGTTGGAGCTAAACTGTGCAGAGCTGTGGCCCTCCAGGAACGGAGTTTGAGACCAATGATCTACATGATGTACATCCATTTACCCATCTATATCCATCCATGTATATCCATCTACCCATCTATATATGAATCCAACTATCTATCTATCTATATATATCCATCCATATAGCTACCTATGTATATCCATTTATCTATCCATCTATCAATTCATTCATCCATCTATATCAACCAGATGTATATCCATCTACTTATCTATATCTATCCATCCATCTATATCTACCCCTGTATATCCATTTACCTATCCATCTATCAATTCATCCATCCATCCATATCTACCTGATGTATATCCATCTACCTATCTATATCTATCCATCCATCTATATATACAGAGTTTTGGCATGAAACTCTAGATAGCGCAGTCCAATAGGTTTAACTCAATCTGACCTAATGACATCATTATCACATGGCACAGCTGATTGGTTCTTTTCTGTATCAGTAGCCAATGAGCTTGCTGCTCAACATTCAAATATATGACTAGTGCTTGCTGTAGCAGTTTGCAGCTTGCTTCAGAAACAGCTAAATCAAGGTCTGCCTAATTGAATTAAAAAATGAGCAACCATAATCAAGTTTAAACTAAGTGTCATGTTAGCAGTTTGCACTGTATGCAGGAGCGAAATATTAAGCATATTAGCAGCAGCATTTAGCTTCTGTGTTTATACAGTTGGAGCAAAACGCAATTTAGAGCACATCTAATCATTCTGAGGACACGCTGATAGTAACGGACATGAAAACAAGTTAAATGAAATAAGCATCTTGTGTATGCATTTCAACGGGGGTTTGCCATATACATCGGCATTATCTCAGTGTTCACGTTGTTATTTATAAGGTCAATGTTTTCACTGTGATGAGTGTGTGGTTTATTTCAGCTGCGCGCAGTGTCAGAAGCACATGCTTATCGCAGCCATGTAAATGACAGTGTTGCGAGAGAAGGGAAATAAGAGTTATCACTGAAGATCACTATCTACAGCTGTTGTAGTCCTGAGTGAAATGCATTATGTGTAGTGTAGTTCGGAGAATATGCTCGTGTGATGTGTGCTCTCGCTGTGCTGTGTAGTTCAGAAAACAAAGAAAGAACATTTATATTCTGCTTTTATTTCTGTTCATTCAGGTCAGTCCACCCAGGGGTTTTTGTGCACTGTAACTCTGACAACTTTTATCTGCACGAGAGAGTAAAATGGCATGCATCGGCTAACTTTGTCCATCTCATCATTCCATCAACATGAATTAACGAGTTGTGACGCTGCCGCTGGGACTGATGAAGTGGAGAAAGTAACAGCAATTATGAAATGACTAAATTATGATATTTGCTCAGGTGGGTGCTGGGGTCTTATCTATCAGATTGCAAGGTATATCCATTTTGTTAATTAACATTATACATAGTGCGCGTCTAATTAGAGTTATGCCAGTCGGTGTGGTAGCCCAGGCACACATAGTCATAGGCGACTATTGTTAAGCCGGTCGGCGAGGTAGCCAAGGCTCACATAGCCATAGGCCACTATTGTTACGCCAGTCGGCATGGAAGCCAAGGCTCACATAGTCATAGGCCACTAGTGTTAAGCCGGTCAGCATGGTAGCCCAGGCACACGTAGCCATAGGCCACTATTGTTAGGCCGGTTGGCGTGGAACCCAAGGCTCACATAATCATAGGCCACTAGTGTTAAGCCGGCTGGTGTGGTAGCTAAGGCACACATAGCCATAGGCCACTAGTGTTAAGCCGGTTGGCATGGTAGCCCAGGCACACACAGATAGTAATACATGTGGTTCATATGATTCCTCGAAGCAGCAGCAGTACATATGTCTTGGTGATAGATCTGCTTGTTGGGGGGAGTTTTGTTCTTGTTTTGGCTTGTATTGTCCCTTCTATGTCTCCTGCTTTGTGGGGGGTTATTTCATATATGTTATATTTGCAGCAGCAGTATTTCTTACATGCTCACAGCAGCATGTTGTGGATGTATTGGCAGTAGCAAGTCTCGATACTTTCTCTGCCGCAGGAGCGTAGCAGATCTATTCCGCCAAGACCAAATACATTAACACTGTCAAGTACATTATCATTCCAATCCCTCCGAGAGTTGTCATGACAGAAATACAGAGTTCTGGCATGAAACTCTAGATGGCGCAGTCCGATAGGTCTAACTCAATCTGACCTAATGACATCGTTATAACATGACACAGCTGATTGGTTCTTACCTGTATCGGTAGCCAATGAGCTCGCTGCTCAACATTCAAATATACAACTAGTGCTTGCTGTAGCAGTTTGCAGCTTGCTTCAGAAACCCTCCACCTGAATAGATATACTACGAGGTGATTCATGTATGCTATATGGGGGTTATTTCATGTATGTTATATTTGCAGCAGCAGTATTTCTTACATGCTCACAGCAGCATATTGTGGATGTAATGGTAGTAGCAAGTCTTGGTACTTGATCTGCCACAGCAGCAGCAGCAGCAGCAGTGTAGCAGATGTATTCCACCAAGACCAAATACATTAACATTGCCATGTACATTACCATGCCAATCCCTCCGAGAGTTGTCATGACAGAACAACATGATAGATGTATATCCATCTATCTATCCATTTCTATACATCCATCCATCTCGTCAGTAAATATGAATTTTGTGTGAGTAATTAGTCTTATTAATCAACATATTACTAAATTAATTTACTCTTGAAATCAATTTACAACCCTAATAAAAACACAAATAAATAACATTTTCTCTCTCTCTGCTTCAACATGGCGTAACCCAACACAGAAGATTTTACAGGTCAGTGTTTGCAGCCCAGCCAAGGTAGATTCACCTATTAAACAGAAATGCATACATATTAAAGGCTCCTCAAGTGTAAAATTCATTCGGTGCCAACAAAAGCCCAAATAAGCGGTAATTACTTAACTGCACACTGTGAACACAGTAGAGAGTGATTGGATTGCGCATTTTCGCACAGCAGGTGTGTGTGTGTGTGTGTGTGTGTGAGAAGACTAGAATGCTGCTGCTTTTTACGAGCACCACTGACTGAATTGATTTTACAGTCTAGGGTAGTTTATGTCTTCAGGAAGTTATGGGCTGACAGACAATAGAGCTTTAACCGTGCCTGTCTGGCTCAAAGCACATTTGTGACTGCTGGCACTCACGTCTACACTACACTGTAGCAGGAGGTAGTAAATTCACTCCCTACCTGTTTTAACAACTGCTGCTCTGGATTGACAGTTCTGTCAATATGACAGACAAAGTTACTTATTATGCATGACATCAGCCCCCCACTTTAAATAAGAGCACTGATGACACAGAGAGAGACAGACAGAAAAAAAAGAAGGGGATGAAAGGAAAGCGATAAGCTAGGGAAGAAAGCAATACATGAACACAACAGAAGACATGTTGGAGAACATTTTACAGAGCACTAGCAAGGTCAGGATGAAAGAGAAATAGGGTGAGCCTCATTTTGTTTGGTCAGGCAGTACACACGATTAAGCTGTCAGGTGAACAGGGACACTATCGATTCACAGAAGTGAGTGTGAGCCATCACTGTAATTTATTATTTCAAAAGCCTGATGCAGTGGAGGAATGCGTTCATGCTTAACTGCATGCAGTCTGGGTCCAGGATGAACTAATGGCAGCATTTCATATATACGGATCTCAGATTGGCACACTCGCTGCCTTTTTCATTTCACAAATCAAGTCATTTAGTAAATGAGTTCCAAAGTAGTGTACATTTAATGGCTAACTGACAACTTTGATTATGTTTTAACAACATTTGTACACTGTAAAAAAAATTATTTTGGCAGCTGTGGCTGCCAGAATAATTTTGTAAAAAATACAGAAAAACTGTAAACACATTTATGGCCAAAAACTGTAAATTGTACAGTATAAAACTATAATTTACAAACAAGAAAATTTGAATGTAAACCGGTAAATTCAACAATGCACACTGCTATTAAAATCTGTTTTGTACCTTTAACATACTGACAACCAACATAATAATGCAGGTGGTAAAAGAGAAAGCCACATGAAGAATCAAAGCTCATCACAAGTAGCTTCGCCACAAGTAGAAGTATATACTAATATATAGAAGGTGCACCGAGTCATTCATGCAAACACAAAACACCATCATTGTAACACACAATACTTAAATAATGCAATAAACTTTCATTAAACAACAGAAGATGTAACAAAGCCCAAATGTACATAACTGATAACAAAAACTATTTAAAAAAACATGATTATTTATACAAAATACTTTCAAATGTGGAGTGTCATGCAGGGAATTCTGGGAATATCAGTTTACAGTTTTTGACTGTACATTATACATTGAATTGGTCTTTTTTTACTGCTAAAAACCCCTGTACAGCATTTTACTGTAAAATTACATGAAATGTCTGGTTAAATCATTTACAGTTTTTCCCTGTGTATAGTATGGGAACTTACTGTTAACCTATTAAGAGTTTTTTTTCCGTTGATGATTAAAATATCAGTTAAAATTATATACAAATCAAATCAATATTTCACACTATATGCCATTATTTTTCAGTACAAATGTTTACTGCTGTAAAAATGTATATATGTATATTTTTACTTTTAAACAAATAATAGAAATATGCATATAAAATATCTACACCTCTGGTCAAAAGTAGAATAAAAATTATTTTTACTCAGATTAAAAATAATTTAATTCATAAAAGTGTTCTTAAAATATACTCATTAAATAATTCTCAAAAATATATCTCAGTTTCCACAAAAATATTGAGCAACACAATGGTTTTCAACATTGGTTTCTTTAGCAGCAAATCATCATATTAATGTAGAATGATTTTTGGAGGATCATGTGACACTGAAGACTATATAATGGCTGGTGAAAATCCAGTTTTCATCATTTTTGTGCAAACTGGATGCAGCCTTGGTGAATATGAAACACTTCTTTCAAAAACATTAAAAATCTTATTGGGCCCAAATATTCAAAAATGTTCTGTAAGGTACAGTATATAAACATTATTTTTACAAATCCTAAAAATATATTAAAAAAAATAAAACGTTATAATAATTTGTACTGGGTACTGTAAAGTGTTTGGTAGTACGTTTAAATTGGGGCTGCAACAAATCAAGTCAAAACCATACCAAAACACTCACTGTGCAGAGGCTAAACCTACACAAAACACTGAGTGTGCAGCATAGCTAGAGATTTTAGAAGCATGATAACAGAGTCCATGAGCTCTAATAACCTCCGTCTGGGTCAGACCCAGAGAAAATAATGTGCCCTTTGTTTGCTGAGGAGCTGTCCTAATGTGTTAGCTACAACAGACTGAGCAGAAGTTCAATACTCTCCACACAACGGCACACACACATAAACTTAGTAATAAACTCAGCTTATTATTGCATCTTGATAAGGTCAACCAAGCCACTGAAACTGTACAGAAGTCATTTAACCATATAAACAGAACAAAAGAGAGGGGAAGAGAGTAAGAGAAGGTAAAGGAGAGAAAATACAGAACAAAGCAAGCATGCAAACACACTACGAATATTGTAAGACCCTTTCCCACTTACATTCCCTAATTGCTCCTCTAAACATAATGAAGCCTACAAACATCAAAAAGGATAAAAAAATAAATAATAATTTGTTACTACTTGTGTATTACATGCCAAGTGTTCAAAACCCAGAGGATAACTCTGTAAGCTCTTAAAGAAACAGTTCACTTCATCATTCACTGACCCTCATGTCATTACAAACCTGTATGACTTCACTTTATCTGTGAAACACAAAAAGATATTGAAGAATATTTTAACTTTCTATTCATACAATGAAAGTCAAAAAAATTGGACATCACTTTCATTCATAGTAAGGCAAAAAAAAAAAATTAAATATTTTTTTCAAAACATCTTTTGCCTATGGCTGGAGAAATAAAGTGGGTGTTAATATTTATTTTAATATTAGTACAACCAGTTTGTTCAATCAGTGTGTTCAGTCCAGTTTATTTAATTTTAATAATTTTTTAATACTTGCATTCAGCAATAACCATAGACATTTATAATGTTATAAAAGATTATTATTTCAAACAGCACTTGATAAGAACTGTTTCTTTAGAAAATCAAATTAAAATGATTTCTGAATGTTCATGAGAAAATTCAGCTTTGCTATCACAAAAATTAACATTATAAAATGAATTAAAAAAGAAAAAATATATATATTTCTTAATATTTCACAATTTCACTTTTTACTGAGCATAAGATTTTCAAAAACATTTTACCTACTGCAAACTTTTGAACATTAGTGTATATCTAATCAACAAATATTTACACCGGAAAGACCAAATTAAAAAGAAAGATTGGTTTATGAATCACAAAACCATCACTTTAAAATGATATTAAGCCACAATGATACCCAATAAGACGCAGTTTTGCGCAACTTTGAACACAAGATATACTTCTGATCCAGTAAAATAGTGCAGATAGTGCTTGGCAGAGGCAATTTTTCTTGGCTACTTATCTGAAGAGTCTAAACGGAGCATCATGTAAGGGGATTCAAGGTTAAGCTGCCCTCTTGTGGGCTCAGCATCCCTCGGCACGGACGCTATCTGAGAATCTGCTCGGCTCTTTTCCCTGAGCCCTCGACACGGTCACTGGCGATGGAGAAACAGCGTATAGATGAGCAGGGCTTTAACCTGGCCTGTGACTCCACGGCAGTAGATTTCCCTTGTGTCTCTGCCCTTGATTTGTTCGCTCGGCTCTGCGTACATCTTCACTTGTGTGATATATGGCTGGTAGTGGCGCACAGACACAGAGGGACAGCCATGTTATGTCACCTTTATAACGAGAGCAGTATATTCTCCTTGGCCTGACTTGTCCTCTCCCTGAGGATCTCATCTTAGTTCATTTGAAAGGCAAAATCAGACATGAATATTTCAGTTTTATTTTGCGCCTCTCTATTATTTCATAATGTCTCAGGAATACTTTGGGAGATTCAGTGTCTGAGAAAAAGAAATTACATTTAGCAGGTCACATTATCTCATCCAATCAGATCCACTATAATGATGCAAAGTTATTCTTAACTTCTTTCATTGCATATTAATCTATCCTAAAAAAACAGGCTCAAACAAATAGAAGTGCAAAGGTATAAAGTACAAAAATGCAAAAGACAGAACGCATATAGAGCCACATATAGAATTCCACATAAATTAATGTACAACACATCGCCATGGAAACATTACAGAGAAAAAGTGCCTGATATCCATGAGATCTTTCATGATTTACTCTCAGCATGAAAAAACATTGGGATGGACCTTCAGTCATGTATTCCATAGCAAGATGAGTCCAGGCCTTTTGCAGTTAGTCATGTGAAGTCCAGCTACCTGAGGCTATACAAGCTCAAAGGGATATATTTCACCCAAAAATGAAAATTCTATCATTAATTACTGACGCAGAAGAGAAGATGCCCTTACTACCTTTCTGGGCCTTGAATCTGGTAGTTGCGTTGCTGTCTATTGAGGCTCAGAAAGCTCTCAAATTTCATCAAAAATATTTGTGTTCCGAAGATAAACAAAGGTCTTACCGGTTTGGAACGAAATGAGGGCGAGCAATTAATGACAGAATTGTAATTTTTGGGTGAACTACCCCTTTAAATACTCTGCACGTTCAAGCATTTTACAGGACTAAAACTCTCAAATAACTAATCATGGTAATTATAACCATCTTCATTGTCTTTAAATGCTCAAAGACAGTGATGAGAAATGCCTCAGCCTGTTTCTATTGTAAGGGAGGACTATAGCCTGTTCTCTCTTTGTGTCTCATCAGTAGGGGAGGACAGGCGCTGTTAAAGGCCACATCTTTAATTACACCCTGCCCACAGCAGTTAAATGTCAGGCCATTTGCATTACATACAGAGTGCACTGGCATTCAGCGGGCATTAGCCTCTGCTGGCGCTATCGGTCACAGCCCAGTGAAGGCTTTAGCCAACCAGCCTCTACCACAGTGAAAGTACCAACTTCAATCAACACCTCCTGAGTGGGTGCCATGCCATCCGAAGATGATGAATTACACTGAAAATAAGCTCCAGGCCAGAAACGTACACACAATGTTGTTGTTTAATTTACTGGTTTGTTTGCTTGTTCACATACATACATACACTCTTAAGAAAAACGGTACCAGATTATATGCTATGTTAAAAAAAAAAAATAAAATAAAAACTTAAGACATTTGAAGTTAAAGAAAAAGAACTCATTTACCTGTTCAAAGCATGTAGGCATTCTGTGTTGGATGGTGGAGTTACAGTAAATCATTGATGAGATTGCTTTGACAGTTACAGATTTGAAAAACAAAAAGGCGGGGAAAAAGAACCCTAAACTCTTTCACAAAGAACTAATTCAGGATAAAAGGGTTCTTCAGGACAATGTTTCTAAATAGAACTGTTACTACACGTAAAGAACCTTTAAAAGACCATCTTTTTTGAAGTATATGCTTACATCTGCTTGATTCTTAATATTGTGTTGTTACCTGGATGATCCACAGCTGTTTGTTTGTTTGTTTGTTTGTTTGTTTTTGAAAGTAGTTCAAGAGTCCCTTGTTTGTCCTGAACAGCTAAACTGCTCGCTGTTCTTCAGAAAAATCCAGCATCTTTTGCGTATTTGAACCCTTTCTTACAATGACTGTATGATTTTGAGATCCATTTGTTCACACTGAGGGCAACTGAGGGACTCATACGCAACTATTACAAAAGGTTCAAACAGGCACTGATCGTCACGTGTTTGAGTTCCTGTTTGTCCATATTTGGTTCTGTTCCTGTTCATTATGAGGTTTCAGCTGTGTTTAATTAATTATCCTCGTTTAGCCCTGTGTATTTATATAGAGTGTTCTGTTCCTTGGTTCCTTGTCTGGTATTGTTTGTCTATTCCCTGTCCTACGTGTGTGTTCCTGCCTGTAAGTCTACATTGTGGATTATTAAACTAGTATTGAATGTTAATCTCCTGCATCTCCACGCTCCTTCATCTCCTTGTCTCCTACACAGTAGGCAGACCGTGACACTGATACTCCAGAAGGAAAAACAATGCATTAAGAGTCAGGGGTGTAAACTTTTGAACAGAAAGATTGCCTTGTTTTGCCCAAATATCTTTTTTCTTTTTTTCATTTAGTACTGCTCTTCAGAAGCTACAGAAGATGTTTGCCAGAAGTCAAAATAAGTTCAAATTTAAAATTCAAAAAGCTTTCAACTCCAGGCTCTTATTGCATCGTTTGTCTGCCTGGAGCATTAGTGACCTTTTGAACCTTTTGTAACAGTTGCGTACGACTCTTATTTTCTCTTGTGGACTATATGTAAACCTCTTTTATGTGAAATATCTTATTCTGGTCAGTACTAAATAAAAAATAACATTTTGTATGATTATTCTGATAAAATAATAAACATTTTGCATATACTGCAAAGAGTATGTAAAATTTTAACCACTACCGTATTCCTTAGTAATTGTTTCAATAAAATAAATAAAATATTGTTTACATACCTAATTATATCATTAAATTGTGCATTATATTTTTATATTTATTGCAAAAATTATATTAAAAAAAAAAGGTAAAAATAAAAAGTATTTATAAATGTATATATTCACTACCATTCAGATATTTGGGATTGGCAAGATTTAGCTGTTTTTAAAATAAGTCAATTATCCTCACCATGGCTGTTTTTATTTTATTTTTTTTATTATTATTATTTTTTTTTTTGAAAATACAGCAATATTAGAAAATATAACCACTTAAAATAACTGTTTTCTACTTTAATATATTTTAAATACAATGTATTCCTGTGACAGAAAAGCTGAGTTTTCAGCAGTCATTATTCTAGTCTTTAGTGATCCTTCAGAAATCATTCTAATATGCTGATTTGGTGCTCAAAAATCATTATCAATGTTGAAAACAGGTGTGCAGCTTAATATTTTTGTGAAAATTATTTTTCACTAAAGATTCTTTGATTCAAATTTCAATAGGACAACATTTAATATGCAAAATAATTTATTTATTTTTTGTAATAGTGATAGTCTTTGCTGTTTTGAACAATTTAATGCATCTTTCTTTTTTTTTCTTTTTTTTTTTGCTGAAGTAAAAAATGTAGTTCTGCAAAAACGCACTGATCCCAAACTTTTGAACAGTTTTGACTCAGAATATTCTGCCATGCAAAACTGTTTTTATGTTCTTTGTTGGAGATTTACAGAGACTTGGATCCAAAAGACATAACAGCATAAGACATCTCAAAAAGTCATATGCCGTACACTACTCCAACAGCACTCAGCGCAGTGGTGAGGGCAGGAAACAAAGATTAAGGACAGACATTGCTGTCAGTTAGGCTTGTTCATGAGCAGGAACGAGAGGCTGTAAGAATGTGCCTTGAACTATCACCACCCAGGGCCTCCTCATCCACCTCCACCTCCATTACAGACTCCACAGGGCTGTTGATTAAGCTTGTTTCTTGTCTCATCTACCTTCTATTCCCCATACTAATTAAAACCTTGATTGCAAAGGCCTTTTAGAGCTTCACAGTGGAGGTGTGGATGAGGGTGGAGGGAGACATGAGGACAGAGGGGAGGAAAGATGTGTTATTGGAGACCACAGGTGGTGCTGCTTCCAAGGGTCTGCCACTTTCAAGCAATCAACACATGGGCAATGAGAAAGGAGGACAATATGGCAAGCAAAAGAGAAGAAGTGGTGAAAGGAACTGATCCTAATGGCTTCAACTGTAAGTAAATATCTTATGAATTACTCAAACACTGCTCTCTTATATATTATGCATTTCCACAAATCCAGATGGATGGGTGGATATTATATTTTAACGGGATATACAGCATTACATTTAAAGGTGTACGTGTATAACATTTTTAAAATATTAATTATTTTTGGCACTGATCTTACTGGTTCTGAAACAATGTTCTGTAATATATTATTTATTTTCACAATTCACTTGGCTAAAATAAATAAATAAATAAATTTGACAGGAATATTTACGGTGGCCCAGTAGTGGACAGCACAACTAAATCTCCACAACACGACAAAATCGCCACTACACAATTTCAATGTGTTGTGGCATGTTTCCATTGTGTTGCGGCTTGTTTCCACTGTGTTGTGCTAATTTCGTTGTGTTGCGACTCGTTTCCATTGTGTTGTGGCATGTTTCCATTGTGTTGCGGCTTGTTTCCACTGTGTTGTGATAATTTTGTTGTGTTGCGACTTGTTTCCACTGTGTTGTGCTAATTTCGTTGTGTTGCGGCTTGTTTCCACCGTGTTGTGCTAATTTCGTTGTGTTGCGGCTTGTTTCCTTTGTGCTGTGATAATTTCGTTGTGTTCTGGCTTGTTTCCATTGTGTTGTGACTAGTTTCCATTGTGTTGCAACTCGTTTCCATTGTGTTGTGCTAATTTCAATGTGTTGCGACTTGTTTACATTGTGCTGTGCTAATTTCATAGCTTTGTGGCTTGTTTCCATTGTGTTGTGATCGTTTCGTTGTGTTGTGACCATTTCACTGTGCTGCGACTTGTTTCCGTTGTGTTGTGGATATTTCGTTGTATTGTGCACTACTGGGCCACCGTAGATATTACTTTTAGAAGCATATATACAATATATGGTATATATTAATATTAAGGTCCCACTTTTTATTAGGTGGCCTTAACTAATATGTACTTACATTTAAATTAATCATTTGATACAATGCACTTATTGTGTACATACATGTTTTTACATTGTACTTATATTTTTAAAAATACCTATATGTAATTACATCTGTAATTAATTTCTGTAATTACATTTATAATTACACTGTTGACCCATCCCTTTAACTTACCCACACCACCAAACCTGTCCCTAACCTTACCCATATTCCACCTCAATAGCAGCAAAAGTGTTTTGCAATACAATATGAAAACAATAAGGACATTGTACTTATTTTTTGATGCAAGTACACAGTAGTTAAGGCCACCTAATATAAAGTGTGACCAATATTAATAGTAAAATTAATATATGAAAAACTAAATGAAGTAGCAATATAATATAATGGTTCTATGTTTAAGATATTACTGTATTATTCTACTATATATATGTGGGTCATGCCTTAAAGGTATAGGGTAGGTGATTTCGGAGAGGCTAGCAATAGCAAGCTAGCTTTGAAAGCATAAAATCCCATCCTCCCTGAAAATCACTCTCCAAAGCCAAGTCTATACTCCTAAACACATGAAACCCAACAGTTGCTGGTCCCCACTGACTACCACTTTATGGAAAAAATACTATGGCAGTCAATGGGGACCAGAAACTGTTTGGTTAAGCACATTCTTCAAACCATCTTTTGGTTTTTTTGGTCTTTGCATTTTTTCCTATATAAAGACTTGAAAGAGATCCTAATTTAAGGGGAACAAGTGTCTATCATATCTCTGTGCATTTCAGCAATAGCCAGGAGAGTTGCTGCTCTCTCCCTAACCAGGTGCCTCCAATCCAAGTTCTTTTCTAAAAACCTCTTATGGTGCACCTGGCATATAGCAAAGTGTGTATCAAAAGAAGAACAGGTGTTTTCTTTTACTCTCTGGTTTAAAGCAGCACCATTAACCACTACTGAAATAGGTCAAAAGGATCCAGATCAATCAAGTTCTCACCCTTCCCAACCCTCCCTCTATCGCTTCCACTTTCTTTCTCCGATTTCACTCTCCAACACTATTGGAGTGCGTGCCTAATCGTGAATGAGCCTCCCTACATTGTACCACTCTGGCTTTTAAAGGTGATCCAGAACGTAAAAGAAAAAAAGCAGTCAAAATGTCAAAATAGCTGAAATCACAACGAAGCCCTGATGTAGCTTTGTCCATTGTGTGTGACACAATAGTGCAGCAACAGCATTCAGACGGCCCCTCGGTGGCGCGGACATTGTTCATTTCGCTATTCACATGACAGCCTATATTCAGGCAGTGCTATTCATCCTGTCTGCCTGCATCTCCTGATTTATTTCACAAGGTTAATACTCTGATGGATTTTTACTCGGGCAAGGACGAAGACGCCAGCTGCACATCCTCAATCACAGCAGAAGGCCCCCTCCCCTCACTCCATCACAGCAGCTCCTGGGTTCTAAGATGGGAACAGGGAGGGATGCCACATGACTGTCTTCTAGTTAAGGTGAAATGGACAAAAAGGGAGGATTAACCCATCGGGACCGGTGGAATGTACACTTTAAGCCTTTTCTGCAGCATCATATAGGTAGTCTTGCAGACTTGCCTTAAAATATGTTCTGATTGACTGAGACCATGTTGTGTTGTGCTGTACAGCATTTTCACTTTCAATGTAGAAACACTTATCTTGTTGTTTAGGAAAGGGTGTTAACCTCAGGTTTCTCCAGAAGAACTGTCACTGCAATAACTTTAATGTAATACTGCTAAATGACAACTTACTAATGCACCTGTTGATCCAAGCACTTAAACATACACTACCATTCAATACGTTAGGCTTTCACAAGATTTATTTATTTTATTTTTTTCAGCAAAGATGCATTAAATTGATGAAAAGTGACAGTAAAGGCATTTATAATTCTGCAAAAGATTTATATTTCAAATTAATGCTGTTCTTTTGAACTTTCTATTCAAAGAATACCGAATAAATGTATTCTTGAGCATTAAATCAGCATATTCAAATGATTTCTGAAGGATCATGTGACAAGACTGAAAATTCAGCTTTGACATCATGTGAATAAAGAACATTTTAAGTTATTTTACTATTAACTTCACACAATATAATAGTTTTACTGTTTGTTTGGTTTTTAATTTTAAGTATTTAGTATTTACATTACAGATGAATTGATATTTTAATTCATATTTATAATACTTTGTCTTTTTTTTAGTGGTTCAAGCGGTCAAAATGTGATTTTCGGTATCACAATGTTATACAAAAACCAAATATTCATTTTGACATTGGCTAAATAATACATTTAATAGTGTAATAGTAAATATTACAATTAAATTACTAGTGTCCAAATGTAAAAACAGAAGAAATGAGCATTTAAATATCCCTTATCTATAATAAAAAAAACAAAAAAACAACTTTAATATTGGCTGAAAACTGTGGTGTGGTATATATGGTACCAATATATCATGCATAGCTATAGCATTTATGGTAACACAACAGATGCACACATACATGTATTCCTATACAGCTTACATCCCTGAGTGTTAAATACTGAGTTACGAAGCAGTGAATTCATTTGTCTTGACCTGTATCATCATCATAATCCACCCTCAACATTACTTCAGTTCCATTCAAGTAATATGCAGTGAGTGTTGTAAGAGCAATTACAGAGGTAATCTCCATATTAGCATAAAACACATGCTTAAGACAGAGCTCATTCAACCATATCCACACCGAAATTATAGACACTTTACTCCACATAATGTCATTTTCCACAAGGTTACTCTTCCTGCTGTGTTCTTCTAGAGACGTGGAGAGAGAGAAAGAGGCATTAAGAGAGAGATTAGGGAGGATGTGACGGTTTTAGAAGTAGGGACAAATATTATAGATTTATGTGTTTAAATTTCCATTGCAAAAAGTTAAAGGCTCTCAAGTCTCTAAATCTTACATGCTGTTCGCCTTGTTTGTGCATCAGTACTTTTTTTAGTTGTTAAGTCTGTGAATGAAGGCAATGATGCCCTTCCTCCCCACAGTAAACAAGACTGTTTGGGGTTTTAAGACCCTGGCAAAAAAATCAAATAGACTTTGCATCTAGTTTATTTCTTTTTGAAGAGCCCTGCAGCTGATGCCAGATTTCTCCAGAATGACATTTGGTGGAGGGGCAATTAAGGAAACACTGAAACAATGAAGTTTCATTTCATTTAAAGCTGTATCGCTCCATAACTCAGCAGTAATCGAGAGAAAGAAGATGAAAGGAAAGCTGGGAAACAGCTGGAGGAGATGAAGAGAGTTTGGAAAAAGCATATGATCCATATGGATTCCCACTGTATCCCATTGCATTTAGTGTTGTTAAATCTAAAACTAAACTGTTATATATATATATATATATATATATATATATATATATATATATATATATATATATATATATATATATATATATATATATATATATATATATATACACACACACACACACACACAGTGCTGCTTGACTGTTTGTGAACCCTTTAGAATTTTCTATATTTCTGCATAAATATGACCCAAAACATCATCAGACATTCATATAAACCCTGAAATTACACAAAGAGAACCGTCATTTATTTATTGAGAAAAATGATCCAGTGTTACATATCTGTGCGCTGCAAAAGTATGTGAATCTTTGCTTTCAGTATCTGCTGTAACCCCCTTTTGCTGAAGTAACTGAAGGTATAAAGTTTCTTGTAAATGCTGATCAGTCCTGCACAATAACATGTAGGAGTTTTAGCCCATTCCTTAGTGCAGAACCACTTAAACTCTGTGATGTTGGTGGGTTTCCTCCTATGAACTGCTTGCTTAGGTCCTTCCACAACATTTTAATTGGATTAAGGTCTGGACTTTGACTCAGCCAGTCCAAAACATTAACTTGGTTCTTCTTTAACCATTCTTTGGTAGAATGACTCGTGTGCTTGGGGTTGTTGTTGTAGGGTTAATATGTAAATAATTTAATTTAGCTCAAAGGGAATCATTTATGATTTTATAGGGAATTTGAACAGAATCACTGTTTTGCGGCTGATCACTGAGTCGGCCGGCGATTCACTGAACGAGCCGTATAACATTAATTCTGCACTGGATATTAAAATCCAAAATATAGTGAAAACACTATTAATAAGCACAGTAACAAGATCGGCAGATTAAGACATTAACTTGTAAGCACAAAACACAAGATACTTCTCTTTTCAATATAAATAAGACTTTATTTATATAAACCTAAGACATAAACTAATCTAACACATGAACACACGCATTCACACATTCACAATTTGCAGGAAGAGAGAAAGTGAGGACAGGATGAGTTTAAGAGAATGAAAATGTGGTATCCCAAGTTTACAGCAATATGAGCTATTGCCTAGACCTGAACAACCATCAATCACTTATTTAACCCTCGCATTGAGTTTCTCAATGAGGCTAAAATTTATATTAAATGCACCAGCTCAGTTAGAATCTGGAGGTTACTTGCGTTGCGTTGCCTCTGTGTTAAGGGATTCCCTTTTGTCGTCTTTGCCGGAAAAGGGGTTTCCCAAGTTGCCGATTGGTTGGAAGTTCAGTAGTCGTTGAAGTGATGTCTTGGGCGTTGGCTGGAGATGCAGAGTTGGTCTTGTTGAAGTTTTGAGGTGGTCACAGGCCCGAGTTGAACTCGGAGACAAGGCGTGGCGGCAAAACTTAAACTGAGAACACGAAACTCGCAACGGAAAAGAAACTAAAATAAAAGAAAGAAAAGATATAATGAGACTAGGTGGTTTTTCTTTTCATCGTGGTGTTAAGTAGCAACTGGCCTGTAGGCCAGAGCACGCTCAAAGAACGCTAAAAAGCAGCGTCAAAACGTGGTGGCAAAAAGAAGAAGAGAAGAGGGAAGAGAGAAGGGAAGATTTGATGGTGTCCTGAGTTTTTAAACTCGGCTTCTGGACACATCCCATCTGGTGTCTTGACCAATTAGATAGGCTATTATCTTAGCTATGGTTGTTCCTTCCATCATAAATCAGCATGTTATCAGTCACATGGTCCGAATTTTACACACTCTTGCAAAGTATACTTTTGGATGTGATTTCTATAACCAGAATATGATACATTTGACAAAGAATCAATTGGAAGAAACATTTCAAGCTAGATATGTCAAACTCATACATACCAAACACGAATAAACCTTAAAGTCATTCAATAGTTATTAAAAAGACATACATAATATGTAATTAAAACATGATAGTCTAATGTGTGGGTTACATACATAATATGGGGTTATGCATAGAAATGTCCTTTTAGGATGATTTTAGCTGCATATGAAAAAGAAAGTCTCTGTGTAGTTCTGTGGAGACCAAAAGACATGTTCATTGGACAAAGGAATTTCAGTCTGGTTCTTTGTCTTCTATGTGTGGGGGAAAAGTCAATCTAAAGAAGCTCGTGATTTCTCTCGTGGAACACATGTGATGGCCATCTCTTTGACCATTAATCTTGATTATTTGCCCCAAATTTGACGATCTCCTTCCTGCGTTGGACTTATCAATAAGTGTTCTTTTTGTTTTAATGTTGCAAGCTGTTCTGGAAGAGGCTTGTTGGTTAGGCTTTCTTCAGAGGTTGGAGCTAGGAATCTGATTTATGACGTCCTGTTGCGGCCTTGGGGCCCCTCTGGAATTTCGGCTCCTCATGTTTCGATGTTCTGATTGAATCTTAAATTTGTCTGACTCGTTCTGATCCTACATTGTCTTGCTGCATGACCCACGTTCTCTTGAGACTCTATTCTTAAACAGATGTCCTGACGTTTTCCTATAGAATTTGCTGGTATAATTCAGAATTCATTGTTCCATCAATGATGGCAGGCTGTCCTGGCCAAGATGCAGCAAAACAGGCCCAAGCCATGATACTACCACCACCATGTTTCATAGATAAGATAAAATTCTTAAGCTGGAATGCAGTGTGTTCTTTTCTCCGAACATAATATCTTCTCATTTAAACCAGTAAGTTCTATTTTGTTTTCATCCATCCATTAAACCTTTCTCTAATAGTTATCTGGCTTGTCCACATGATCTTTAGCAAGCAGTTTTCTTTTTGGAGAACAGTGGCTTTCTTCTTGCAACTCTGCCATGCACACCATGGTTGCTCAGTGTTCTCCTGATGGTGGGCTCATGAACATTAACATTAGCCAATGTGAGAAAGGCCTTTAGTTGCTTAGAAGTTACCCTGGGAACTTTTGCAACCTCGCAGACTATTACACGTTCTGCTTTGGAGTGATCTTTGTTGGTCAACCACTTCTCGGGAAGGTAACAGTGGTCTTGAATTTCCTCCATTTGTACACAATCTGTCTGACTGTGGATTTGTGGAGTCCAAACTCTTTAGAGATGGTTTTGTAACCTTTTCTAGCCTGATGAGTGACATCAACTCTTTTTCTGAGGTCCTCAGTAATCTCCTTTGTTCGTTACATGATTCACTTTGATAGATCCCTGTTCTTTGAATAAAACAGGTCACGTACTGACATTTGATAGTCATTGCACTGACTGAAAACACCTCTTCACAGATGGACTCTAATTTCACCTTTAAGTTAACTGCTATTCCAAGAGATTCACATACTCACAGAAATGCAATATTGGATCATTTTCCTGAATAAATAAATGACAAAGAAAATATTTTTGTCTCATTTCTTTGATTCTCTTTGTCTACTTTCAGGAAAATCTTATTATGTTTTGGGTCATATTTATGCAGAAATACAGAAAATTCTAAAGGGTTCACAAACTTACTTTCAGTTTAATTAATTTAATTTAAATGTGTATACAGTGACTGTTTATATATACAGTATCTCACAGAAGTGAGTACACCCCTCACATTTTTGTAAATATTTTATTATACCTTTTCATGTGACAAAACTGAAGAAATGACACTTTGCTACAATGTAAAGTAGTGAGTATACAGCTTGTATAACAGTGTAAATTTGCTGTCCCCTTAAAATAACTCAACACACAGCTATTAATGTCTAAACTGCTGGCCACAAAGGTGAGTACACACCCCTAAGTGAAAATGTCCAAATTGGGCCCAATTAGCCATTTTCTCTCCCCGGTGTCATGTGACTCGTTAGTGTTACAAGGTCTCAGGTGTGTTAAATTTGGTGTTATCGCTCTCACTCTCTCATACTGGTCACTGGAAGTTCAACATGGCACCTCATGGCAAAGAACTCTCTGAGGATCTGAAAAAAAGAATTGTTGCTCTACATAAAGATGGCATAGGCTATAAGAAGATTGCCAAGACCCTGAAACTGAGCTGCAGCACGGTGGACAAGACCATACAGCGGTTTAACAGGACCGGTTCCGCTCACAACAGGCCTGATCATGGTCGACCAAAGAAGTTGAGTGCATGTGCTCAGCGTCATATCCAGAGGTTGTGTTTGGGAAATAGACGTATGAGTGCTGTCAGCATTGCTGCAGAGGTTGAAGGGGTGGGGGGTCAGCCTGTCAGTGCTCAGACCATTCGCCGCACACTGCATCAAATTGGTCTGCATGGCTGACGTCCCAGAAGGAAGCCTCTTCTAAAGATGTTGCACAAGAAAGCCCGCAAACAGTTTGCTGAAGACAAGCAGACTAAGGACATGGATTACTGGAACCATGTCCTGTGGTCTGATGAGACCAAGATAAACTTCAGATGGTGTCAAGCGTGTGTGGCGGCAACCAGGTGAGGAGTACAAAGACAAGTGTGTCTTGCCTACAGTCAAGCATGGTGGTGGGAGTATCATGGTCTGGGGCTGCATGAGTGCTGCCGGCACTGGGGAGCTACAGTTCATTGAGGGAACCATGAATGCCAACATGTACTGTGACATACTGAAGCAGAGCATGATTCCCTCCCTTCGGAGACTGGGCCGCAGCGCAGTATTCCAACATGATAACGACCCCAAACACTTGCTAAAGAAGCTGAGCGTAAAGTTGATGGACTGGCCAAGCATGTCTCTAGACCTAAAGCCTATTGAGCATCTGTGGGGCATCCTCAAATGGAAGGTGGAGGAGCGCAAGGTCTCTAACATCCACCAGCTCCGTGATGTTGTCATGGAGGAGTGGAAGAGGACTCCAGTGGCAACCTGTGAAGCTCTGGTGAACTCCATGCCCAAGAGGTTTAAGGCAGTGCTGGAAAATAATGGTGGCCACAAAATATTGACACTTTGGGCTCAATTTGGACATTTTCACTTAGGGGTGTACTCACTTTTGTGGCCAGCGGTTTAGACATTAATGGCTGTGTGTTGAGTTATTTTGAGGGGACAGAAAATTTACACTGTTATACAAGCTGTACACTCACTACTTTACATTGTAGCAAAGTGTCATTTCTTCAGTGTTGTCACATGAAAAGGTATAATAAAATATTTACAAAAATGTGAGGGGTGTACTCACTTCTGTGAGATATATATATATATATATATATATATATATATATATATATATATATATATATATATATATATATATATATATATATATATATATATATATATATATATATATATAAACAGTCACTGTATAAGCATTTAGATTAAATGAATTAAACTGAAAGTCAAAGACAAACTTGAAGGCTAAACAAATCTATATTTTATCATCATATTCTTAACTATATGAATCCATCCACCCTAATCCAAACACTAAAACCGCACTCAGTCTGCCTGACAGAGATACTCTCTCTTCCCCACATCTCGCAGAGACAGGAGTTTCTCTTGGGATGTGGGTGAGAAGATTGCGAATCCCTTGAAGTGTCAGCTGGTGAGAGAATCACTCCCCGCAGAGAGCGAGAGACCCCACAAGAGAGCTTTGCCCCTCACCTACATCTTATCTAACAAACCACCAGAGAGACACAGCTAAAGCATGGCACACTCTGGGGGCTGGAAAACAAGAGAGATGGCTGTTAAATCAGCAGTCAAGGAACTAAAAATCTTATGCATGCATGATGAGATGAGAATTATGAACAATCAATTCATTTGAAATAAAAATGGGGGTATCTGTATTAAACTGTCGTTACGAGTCTGCTAACGGTAAAAACAATCAGTTAAGTTTAGAGTTAAACAGCAGTTGTAGACCAAAAATTCACCATAAAAAATACTGTGACAATGTTTTAATTGTATTACAATTCTTTATCAATTGTATTACAGGATGGCATGTTATTGCTTGTATGTTTTACTACTTCATGTTTCAATCATAATTGTATTTCATTAATTGATGTAATGTCAAGCTTCCTAAACCACAAAAATAAATGTACTGATAAGTACCAGAATAATACAGGTAGGAAATATTTACACAGCATTACACAAAAGACAAAAACACAATCAGGGTAAAACATGACATTAAAATAATGCAATAAGTATCAACTAAATAAAAAAGAAAACACAAAATACCCTAATGTACATAACTGATGACAAAAATAAGAAGAAACTAAACTTTTTAAATAAAACATACATTCATAACGTTTTTCTGTTTTCCAATGTATATTGCTTTACTCACAAAATCATAAATTTGACAGTATTTTACAGCGAAATTACATATAATGCTGTAAACCATTTACAATTTTTCACCAGTAAGGTAGTTATCCAATTAACAGATTTTTACTGTAGCAAAAAAATTACAAACACTTGCCCTTTAATTACCATATGCAAATGCTAACACTTTATAGGGACTAGTTCTCACTATTAACTTGCTGCTTATTAGCATGCTTATAATGAACATATTGGCTGTTTATTAGTACTTATAAAGCACATATTCTGCATGACCATATTCTACATCCCTAATCCTACCCAATACCTAAACTTATAACTACCATATTAATAAACAGCAAATTATAAGTTTGAGGCAACTACAACTTGTAGTTAATGGTTTGTTACTTGCGAGATTTGGACCTTAAAATAAAGTGTGACCATGCAAATAGTACATAAAATTTACAATTAATTTATTATTTACCAATGCATGGAAAAATTATGAAAATTTTCTTTACAGGTAAGCAAAAAATAGATATTTAGTAGATATCTGCAAAGGAGCAGCTTGGACATCTAGCTAAACATCTCTTTTTGAGTTACATGCAAGAAATAAAGTTTTAAAAAAAGGAGAAAACTTATTCTACAGAGGTAGGGGACTCACACTGTCAGTCCTAAAGCATGTATGAGCGTATTCCAGGTGTGCACATGCAAGAAGTCTTTTCACTCCACACTGACTAGTTTTCTATCACAAACTGCGCTGATGCAATATGAGGTAATATGTCTGTCAGACAAAAGAATTCGGTAATGCTGAAACTGGAAGTAACAATGAAGAGATGCTTAAACTCACTAAAACCACACAATAATCTGAAGCAACAGGCGGAAAACTCGCAAACCTGAATTGCAAGAGAAGAAAACAGAGTTCTGTGTTTTAAGGTGATGATACGTGGGGCAAATTTTTGGGCAAGGTTGCTAGGCAACACAAAAGGAAGGTTTTGCAGTACTGTGCCTGTTACAGTCACTGCCCGGTGTACAAACTCAATGACCTGTGTTTCATCCAATAGCCTATTTTTGCAAACCAGCTTTAGGATACGAGTATGAGCTCAAAGTACGAGCTCTGATTGAAAGCACCATTCACCGGTTCAAATATAGTCATTACCTGTGGCACTCTAACCAGACACACACAAATACACACATTCCCAAAATGAGCTACAAGGCTAAAAAGCTTTGTTTAAGATATTACTCGTGGGTATTAGACCACCCACAAATCCAGTTAATGGAACAGCTAAGGTTGATTTACTATCACACAGACCACCAAATACTGGCCTCTTTGCAGAGAGGAGTGCGTGAGGAGGACCAGAGGGGATGTGAGTAACAGCAGCATCATCCATTAACATGTACGGGGCCACACAGACCCCCAGTCTCCTGCACAGTCACTGGGGATGAACACAGACAACATAATGAAGCAGCACTGGGGAGATTCTCTCTTCCATCACTCCCTACCAGTTATTTTCCAGTAATAGTTTTTGCCTTTTAACAAAAATATCTATAGAAAGGAATATTCTGGGTTCAATATCATTTGTTAACATTGCTTTGTCAACTTTGTCACAACTCAATGCAACAAATCCTAAAACCTCATGAAACTCATTTAAGCAGCTTTATAGTAAATGCTTTTATATATGGTAAGCTGCTGCTTGTAAAAAAAAAAAAAAACTTCCCCCTCCCCCTGATATTGACATCTCACCGTCACCTTGATTTTTGCATTTTTAAAGGGACAGTTCACCCAAAAATGTACTCATGCTCATGTCATTCCAAAATATGTCTTTCATCCTCAGAACACAAATGATATTTTAAAGAATGTTTAAAAATAAAGAAATGGGCAATTAAAAAAAAAAAAAAATAGTATACATTTTTGTTTTATAGTGAAATATTACAACATTATTACCATTATACAGTCAAACTGATATATAAATCACAAAAATCTGGGCCAACTTATACAGCCCTACAAAACAAATAAAACAAACAGACAGAATGAAGGAATGAATACATTTCATGGCAGAATTTGTTTCATTCAGTTTCAAAGACAAAAATGGATACGTCAAAATAATTTTTGTGGTAATCAATATTATGCCTCAAATGCTGTTGATTGAGCTTAACCCAGAATATTTCTTTAAATGTAGTCAATTTTATAGCATACTTAAAATGCAATGCTAATATTTATTTTATTTTTTATTTTTTTCAACATTTTTAAACCTAAATTTAGCAAGGTTTAATTTTGGCGGGTTGCTGGCAAGTAAGTTTATGCTCTGCTGGTTTTAGCTGGTTTTAAACAACAATATCAACATTTAACAAAAAGATGATGTCAAAGAAATCAAAAAAGCCCTTTGTTAATGAACATTTTTAACACCACTGCTTACCCAGGGTGAGCACACTGAAAATGTAGGATGAGATGCTATGTGAAAGACACAATGCTAGTCAGAAACACCAAGCCCAGTCCATCCCCTGGAGGATGTGTGTCTAAAACAGCGAGTGTGACAGAGATTGGGGAGCTCAGGGGTTCCTGGAAACCATCTAAAGCCTCATTCCTCCGCTCAATATCTCTCGCTTCTCCTCCTGATTCCCCTTCAGCGCTTCTGTCCCCCAGGGTCCATCGCTATTCACAAAACTCAGTCTCTCATTGGCTACTGCTTGGTCATGGCCTGGATTTACCTGCTTTAACTTTAATCTGCTTTCTTTAACCTAGAACGCTGAGGCTAGCTTCATTCCTGAAACATGCACTTAGTTTTCCGCTCTGTGATATTAAGAAATGAACAGAGGGCAAAATGTGGAATAAATTTACAAGCATTAAACTAAAGGATGAGCCACTACGTGATCCAAAACGTTTCCATCATACCTCAAAGACATATGAGGCCAGTGTTCCAGACATTTAATCAGTCTAATCATAGATCAAGCTACACTCTCTGTGATTCTGACTGGAAAGAACTTTACTAACTAGAAAGATCTTATTGCCACAGAATCAAGTAGATGGGAAATGTGTTTGTAGAGTAAAATACAATGGAAGTGACCTTTTTTGAACATGGTACCATTACGGTAAATTAAAAGATATGTAATACACCAGCACAAAATTTCATAAAACAGAGTTAAAATGGGCGATTAAGGTGTGTGTAGGCTTGTTTCCTATTATACCTACACTGGGTGCATAACTGTAGTATTGGCTGCTCCCTTCTCGCATTGAAGCCAGAATCCATCAGCAACATTATCTGATTCACTCCATCTGTTCTGTCCCAGCAGCCCTCACTGCAGAGGCCCTCAGCTCAGTGGATGGACTCAGATCAGTGTCAGTCAAAGTGCTTTTAGAGGTAAGAGATAATGGCGTGACTGTTCATTGGTCCTCCATTTAAAAAAATGTTTGATTCAAAGCTTCAAACTTTTTTTTACGAAATATGATGCATAGGAGGAGAATTTGTCAGTCTTGCCTGGAAGGCATCCTTCATCTACATCCAAAACGAATTTCGTAAACAAATCCACCAAAATAATCAAGTTATCCCTAAGATGCAACAGCATATTTTCTCTCCTCTCCTACATCATATTTTTTGCTTCTCCTGCTTTCTCGTCTCGCCTGTCAGTCTTCCCATGCCATTTAACAGCAGAACAGTCATTAACCAAACAGCAAGGTTGCTATGGGAACATCACACTGCCACTCATGACCAGCCGGCTGAGATGAAATAAATATGGATGCCAACTGGGTTGCAAAAGTGTGTACCTACAAATATGTATTAAAGTAATACAAACAGAGGGAAAAACATTCATTTTCAAAGATGCATATCTCTCCAAGCACTCTGTGTCTTTCAGTCACAAAAGTCCTATCCACTTTCTGTGAAGTGAATCCAGTTTTTGCATCATTAATGCCAGGAGCAGCAGTGATGCAAATGACATAAACTATGTCTGTGGGGAGCAGGTAGTGGAAGGTGTGTTTACTTCACCATTATCTTGTACCTACATTAAAAGGTCTGGTTGGTTTATTGATGTTTATAACTAAAATATAAGTGACCCCTCATAGGCAACTTTATATTTATGAATAATAATAATAAAAAAAAAACATTTAATCTAAGGAAAATCATTATGACAATAAATTCTTTATAATTTCCCATAATTAGCTTTTATATTGTCACTGTACTGAAGCCAAAACAAATTATTATAATAAATTACAGAATTATAATGATACATTACAGAATAGTGTACATACATACACTATCATTCAAAAATTTATGGTCAGAAAGTTTTTTTTTTTTTTTTTAAAGAAATTAATACTTTTGTTCAGAAAGAACGCATTAAATTCATCAAAAGTGACAGTTTTACTTTGTTACTGTAACCACTGTCAATAACTAACAAATAATTAGAAAAGAAAATCTTTCTTGAACACCAAATCAGCATATTAGAATGTTTTCTGAAGGCTTCTGAAAATTGAATTAAAATAATTACTTTATTTTAAATTGTAATATTATTTCACAATATTACCAGTTTACTGTATTTTTTTATCAAATAAAGGCAGCCATTGAGAGCATAAGAAATTTTATCAAAAAAAACAAAACAAAGGGATACTACTGATCACGTTTTGAGAAGATAGAAGAAAAAAAAAAACACTGAAAAAAAACATTTCAAGTCAAACTAAGTCAATATGTTAAATATACAATATGTAAAATTTGTTAAATATATGTGTTAAATATATATATATTTAAACAAGAATAAAAAAATAAAAAAATCCACTAATAAAAAATCTTATTTTTATTTCATCAGAAGTGGGGCATCAAAATCTGCCCTGCAATACAGATTTACTTGCCATCAACTTTATCAAGCATTACCACCACACACACGCACAAGTGAACGAATGAAGTGCTTACAAACCACCATTTGCTCTTTCACAGAGATTCAACTAGTAAACAAGCTGAAACATCAGACTCAGGCCCTCTCCAGTGGAGAGAGACCAAACATAATCCCCCCACAATCCCCTTGGGCTGACTGGTAAAGCAGAATTCAGTCGTGTGGCAACCTAACAGTTGGAGGAAAGTGAAGGAATATTTTATAATGGAGCCCCACTGGTTACTAAAAAGAACATCTAACAGTTGGGCTCAAAAGACCGCCAGAGCACAATGTTAAAATTGTAGAGGATTATACTGTAGATGAAATACTGGCAGCCCACTTTAGCATGAATGAAAGAGAAAGAGAAACAGCACTTACGCACTTCAGCAAATGGTTTAAAGCAAGTAACTAGTCGCATTTTGTCCAAGTGCACCGCATAGTTTTCAACAAAACCCAAAAGGCCCTCGCCACCATTATGATTTAAATACAGAAGAGAAAACATGACTGACAAGTTCTCAGAAGTGCGCTCAGGCAAACTGCACAGCACCGGTCGCTTGAAGCAAAAAATATGAGTCAGTCACAAGCACTTTAGCACCTGGAGAGAATCCACTTAAAGATGCTAAACACCATTCGTTCAGAGCAAACTGTCAATTCATATCAAGAGCACACAAAAGCAATTATACTGTTGTGGAAATTACAACATGTGAGGCTCTAAAAAAAATAATAAATCAACACAGCTGTTGCGGTCGAGCCGCAGAGATGCTGTTATAACAGCAGCAGTGATTCACCCGCTGGCACGTTTTGTTATCTGAGGTCTTGTTGATCAAAACAAATGTGTTTTAGCCTACATTTATACCACCACCTTTACCACACACTGGTTAATGGGGCAAAGGGAAATAATTATACAGAACAATTCATTGGTTTGTTGAAATGAGCCGTACTCAAGAGAGACTCATCATTTTTCACCTCTAGGCTTTTTTTTAACCAGTTGAATCAATCCAAGGAAATGGATAAAATGTGACAGTTTGAGGTCCTCAGTAGCATTAGCCCCAAATTAATGGCAGACGTGATCTGAAGTCAGAGCAAATAGTGTACCAAATATAATTCAGAGCCATACAAGCCACAGATCTGAATTAAGGTCAAGGACAATGAAGGGCGAGTTATGGTTGCAACAAGGCCCAGGGGAACCAGCCACCTCTCCTCGCTGGAAAAACCAGCTTAAGCTGGTAGCTACAGAACAAAGATGCTGGTTATTGGCTGGTCAACCAGCTAGCATGTTCCAAAAAACAGCTTGACCACTTTGAGCTGGCATGATCACAGATGATGACGAAAGAAATCCTCAGAAATCTCTGTAATCGCTCTGTAATCATGTTGGTTTCATATGGTTTTGTGCTTTTAATGTTATGAAGGTTTAACCAAGCAAAAATACACATTTTTAAAATAATTCGAAAGTTGGCTGTTTTTTTTATCATCTCTTAAGTCTCTTATGCTCACTGCCTTTATTTGATGAATTATTTTATCAAGTCATTTATTCCTTAATGGCATAGCTAAATTTCAAATACTAAAATCAGAAATTATTCTAATATGGTGATTTGGTGCTAAAAAAGTATTTCTTATTTTTATCAATGTTGTGCTGCCTAATATTTTCATAGAAACCATGCTACACTTTTTCCTCAGGATTCTTTAATAAAAGAGAAAGTTTAATGAAAAGAAAAGCATTGTTTGGAAATATAATTTTGTACAAATCTTTATTGTCTATTTAATTAATTTAGTACAACTGCTAATTAAAAATAAAAATATATTTAAAAAAAAAAGTTACTGACCCCAAACTTCAACTCAATCTTATAAGCTTTCAAATATATTTTACAAGGTAAATGTGAAATTAAATGTCATTTAAATGTCATCGAAGGATTAGTTCACTTCCAGAATAAAAATTTCCTGAAAATGTACTCACCCCTATGTCATCCAAGATGTTCACGTCTTTCTTTCTTCAACTGAAAATAAATTAAGGTCAGGAAATTTTTATTCTGGAAGTGAACTAAGTGTGGTTGCACCACATGACATTGACAACCTCAACCAACCTTGCTTTGGCATAAAAAGGTCAAATGAGAAAATATTTGTTGGCCTTCCCAGGTTAAAAAAACGTACGTTTCCATAATGTACTCAAAGTGCTCTATTTTCATGCACTAATTTTGTACTTAATATACTAAAAATTATTCTTTAGTATTTTGGGACACTATGAATATGAACTAAAATGTGCTTTTAACATACTATCTCTGTATTTAAAAAATTGATTTAGTCACCACATGTAGTACACTTGAGTGTACTAGTGTATGAAAGATGGGTTCAAGTGTACTACAAGTGGTAACTAAATACATTCTTTAAACACAGAGATACTGTATTAAAAGTGCATGTGTCCCATATGTAGCAAAATAGCACAGTTGAGTAAACTTAGTTGATCTTAAGTTTATCATTTTTGATCAGAATCATTTTTAGTATATTAAGTACAAAATTAGTAAGCAAAAATAGAGCATTTTAGGTACATTATGATAGTGTACTGTTTTTGTCTTGAGTCGTGAGGGTCCTCTCTATGATACCACTTCCATCAGCAGGTAGCTGGTCCAAGACAGTCTACCAGCACTGCAAAACAGACAATAAATAATGAGCCACGAGTAATATGCAAACACATTGCTCCATTCAAAGCACTAGCCCAAAGTGAAACCACATGAAGTACAAGCTGACGTTCCTTTTCCCATAATCAGTGACTGTGAGCTTGATTTTACAGGCTTAAAATCTTTTCCTTTAAGCGAGACACAAGCTTGCTTTAACAAAACACACTCTCCATTCAGAATAACCTTTCCATCTGCCCACACAGAATGGAGGTCTTTTTTTGTTGTATTGAATTGTGGGAGTAGGTGGTCTTGCATACCTGTGATCTCTTCTTTCAGAGGTACAAATGCTTGCAAATAATATTTTGAGGACATTTCTACCAGGGTGAGAACCTCAAACCAAACAGACTGGTACTGAACCTTGAACTGAACGCATGTTTGATCCAAGGAAAGGGGAGGGGGGTTGAAATCAAAAGGAAGCTGATGGAATTACATGGCCTCTGGTATACATAACTATGTCCATGTGTGTTTGTCTGGAGTGTATTTCCTACAGGGGTAGCAGAGGGAAATAAGAGCCAGGAGTGACTTATCACTACAGGAATGTAAGGAGACCCAAGGGGATGGATGGAGGGCTGCTGAGACGCACAGACACAACCAGAACATACGGCTGAGAGAAAAGACAGGAAAAGAGGGGGAAAAGGTGTGGAGAGCTTAGGTAACAGAACAACAGAAGTACCACTTAATGTTTTTGTTCACACCTTCACTTACAAGTTCTTTTTCTTCCAGACTACGCTGATGCCAGGTTGTATTGAATACCACTTTATAACAGTATCAAATTTCAGACTTAATGGGAGTGTTCACATTTTCTAAATAGTGTTCAAATGTTTGAGGTTGATGAGATTTTTTTAATGTTTTTGAAAGTTGTCTCTTATGCAAATATTTGATCAAAAATACTGTAAAAAGAGTAATACTGTGAAATATTTAAAGTAACTATTTTCTACTTTAATATATTTTAAAATGTAAGTGTAAAATGTATTTCTGTGATGTCAAAACTGAATTTTCAGAAGCCATTACTCCAGTCTTCAGTGTCACGTGATCTTTCAGAAACCTCTCTAATATTCTGATTTTCTGCTCAAGAAACATTACTACTGCTTATTATTATTATTATTATTATTATCAGTGTTGTTGCTTAATATTTTAAACCGTGTAACTTTTTTTCAGATTTTTCTCTAATTAATGGAAATTTCAAATCGGTTTCTTTTTTTAGCAGTTTAACACATCCTTGCTTAATTAAAATATTCACTTAAATCTTTCTGACCACAAACGTCTTTAACAGTATTGTATGGGTTTAAAAATCTTCTCAGAACCAAAAGTTAACTTTTATATTCTTTTGTGTCATTTTTTTTTTTTTTCCAAACTTGACAGGTCCAGTGCCAATTAATTGCAATTACATGGAAAACAGTAATCAGAACATCTCCTTGTGTTCTAAGAAAGGTTAAGTAAATGTTATCAGAATTTTCATTTTTCGGTAGATCTGTTTCTCTAACAGCTTATTTAACCTCAAAATACATGATTTTTGACAGACAGCATCTGTACACATGTTCACTTCTTCCCAAGTTGACAGCAGAAACAAAGCAGTCGAGGAACATGTCAATCAAACATCCTTCATTCAGCAGAAGCAGCACAGAGCTAATGTACGTGAGTCAGTGTGCCTTCAGCTTGAGAAAGGGTGCTAATTATCACTGAATAGATGTTGTAAGAGCATTAAAGATTAATAAGACTCTATCAAACTTTAAATAAATGTAATATTCGGTTTAATCATGCAAGGTTTTTTTCCTCAGTGAGGCCGAACCCCATCACTTCTTCTCTCAGGGGAAGGTTGAACAGCTGTCTGCATCCTTAAGAAACATCCTCCGGCTGCAAGTTCACTGTTAATCAGACCGATAACCGTACTCCGTTCCCTAGAGAACTGCTGTTACACTGCTTCTTTTACAATCTGCTCCTGTAGAATGAGTTCGCAAAAATACAGCTTTCCTGGATCAATTTTACTGAGGTGCTGAATGCACTGAGGTCCAAAAGAGCATGAAAAGAAGAAAAATCAATAGATCAGGGATCAGCTAGGATGTAATACACTGCAAAAAATACATTTTATTAAATCATTTTTTTGTCATTCTTAAAGCAAGATAAAATTACCTGGGAAGCTAAATTTGGTAAGAAAATAAGACTTTTCCACAGAATGTGTCTTAAGTTCAGTTGAATTTTCTTACTTCATTGTTCAAAATTGATGAAATAGCTTTCCAGCGGCTCAAACAGTAGAGCATGATCCCAAGGAATCAGGAACTGAAAAATGCAATCCAAGTGACTTTGGATAAATGTGTCTGTCAAATACAATGTACTGTAAATAGGTTTTTTCCTTTTAAATGAGAAAAATGAATTTAATTCCAGTCTGAGTGTAACATAGCTGTATTTTTCTTAACACATTAGTTGTTTTCTTGTTTGTACACAATTAGTTGAAATGGATCTTATTTTAAGGATATTAACATAAAACAAAAACTGATACTGAGGAAAAAAAAAAAACATTATATCAAGGGCATCTAAGTACACTCAGAAAAAAAGGTACAAAAGTTGTCACTGGGACAGTATCCTTTCAAAGGGTGCCAATATGTACAATTTAGGAAATAATATGTACAATTTATTTATTAATATGTATCTTCAGAGCATTAATATTCACCCTTTACATGTAAATAAGGTACAAAAGTGTATCTCTTAAAAGGGTACCACCCCAGTGAGAGTTTTTGTACCTTTTTTTAAGTGTATGTGAGTTTTTGGGTGGGAGCAGGTGTCTGGGAGAGGTGCATGTGGACATCCGCACACAAAAAAAAGAAACACCCAGAATGACGAAGGCATGTAAGATGAACATTTATCCTACAGAGACACAGTCTGGCCTCACAGCCTTGATGGGGTACAGAGGTCAACCGAAATGCAAAGGAGAAAGTGAAATGAGAGGGAAAAACAGTTCCTTCTGATCCTACAGAGTAACAGCGCCCTCCACTGTAATCATGGAAGAGCAGACACAAAATTCTTAACAAATTTATCTCAGACAAATATCTCATTTTAAAGTACACATTCTCCTCCCCAAAATGTAATGTTTTAAAAATAAAAATTAAATTAAATTAATGTTTTTCCCACATTTGGTCCTTTTCTCAATAAATAAATCGATTCATTAATTATTAAAAAAAGGTGCATGTTGCCACAGCGGAGCATTTAAGGGAACTCTAATGTAAAAATATTTCATGGAATATAAACAAAGCTTTAATATACAGTACAAACAATAAATCATGCACAATCCCCTTGTCGTATATTTATATAGTAATACGATGGCATTCCAACACAATATCATTATGCAAATAACACATCACTGTGCAAACAGTGTTATTTCACAAAGAAGATAGGCTATTATGTATAAATAAAATATTAGCATAAAAACCAAATTATAGTGAGATGCATTATTACAACACTTTTAAAGAAAAATGCTGAGACAAAAAAAGCTGTGCTATTGTCTGAGAGTCTAAATGCACAGAGTGAATTTTTCCACAGGCCTGCGATTACACTTCCACCCAGAAAAGCTGAGCCTTTGTCGATAAATTATTGAGAGTAACAAAGATGTTTTTGAAAATCCTCTGCTGTTGAGTGCCATTTAATGTGATTTACAACCATCCACTGCTCAAAGAGTGAAGCTAACGGTGGTCTGTTTGTGAAGTGCACTTGACCTGCTGTGTCTGTGCTGCAGGGACATGCTATCTGTTTTAACTACACACAGAGGGAGGTGAGGCAAAAGGAGACAGGAGGTGAGACAGGGCGCTGGGAGATCCATCTCCCAGCATCCTCTTAGTAAATGAGCTCAGACTCCATTTCAGAAAGGCTCATGGCTGCTTTAAGTATTCCAGTGTCTCACACATACTAAAACATGAAATAAACAGAAAACATGGCACATAAACACTTCAAGATGGACATAGCTCATATCTAATAACGCTAACATGAGAGTTAAATGTTTGCGATGTCTTCAATGCTATTCTGAGATCACTGACCTTTCATCTGACATGTTTGGGTGCCATTTTGAAAAGGGCAGATGTGACCGTAAGATCTTTGTGCATACACAAAAACTCAAGTATTTAGAAGCAGTTCTGTCATGTTTTAAACAGTCCTCGTGCTCGTAGGTTTATAAAAACACATGTGGATTCACCTGTCTTTAAAAAGATACTTCACTCAAAAATTAAGATTGTGGGTTCATGCATATGTTATTATGCACTTGAATGCAATGTAAGTCACTTGGATAATAGTGCATAATACTCAGAACATATCAATCTGTAATAACAGAAAAAGCAATAGTGACCAAGTAATTAAAACAGTTACTCACACTTGTGTGGTGCATCATTATTGTTGGATCCAATAGTCGGCACAGCATCGTCTTTTACTTTCAATCTTTCTGGAAATCCTGCGTCAAATTTTGTCTTGTTTGTAAACGAAAAATAAGGTGAACAAAAGACCAAGTTCTTACTGGTCTGGCACTTCATTAAAAATAAAGTTAATCAAATAAAGTTTATTGTTTGGTTTTTGCATAGACCTGTGTTTGCCTCCCTCATTATTTTCACTTCATGCACGAATCAGTGGGCGGGACTAAACAGGCAGTGATGTAGAAGCAGGCGTTGATCTTCTCCTGTGGAGGCGTTGTTTAGTTACACTATAACGTCCTAAAGTGGCACATTCCACAACCTGTTGTTTTGGCAGATTGGCTTCAATATAAGCTGTTTTTAGACTAACAAGAAAGTTTTGAGTTCTGAAACTTACATCATATTTTTATGGTACAATGACCTCTTATGTGTCAAAAGAGGGAATTTTCATTTCTTAGTTCATTATCCCTTTAAGTGGTGATATGGTTAGAAATTGTGTATGTTAGATGTTGCATTTTGCTTGTTGCTGTTGCATTTTGCTCACAAGTGACTGCCATGGTATTGTAATTAGGACCTTCAAGAGTAAACATTTTAATGCCATTAAGACAAATGAAATGCCACCCATGAGCAAACACACTGTCTGTGGTACAAACATTAATGAGAAGTGCATCATAGCACAGCAGCCTACTTTTAAATGCATAAACGCAACCCAAAATGAAATATTCTGTCATCACATACTCCTCTTCATGTCCTTCTAAATTCACTTAAACACTCAAAGGTGTGTCATTAAAAATATATGCGGTGCACTGCTCACCAAGTGCTGCTCAGTTTCCAAGCAAAATGCGATGTATTGCTATTGTATTGCTATAACTAACTGAATATTCATTAAATTATCCCCTTTGTATTCTGCAGAAAAATAAGTCTGGAGTGACATGAGGGTCAGCAAATGATGAATTATCCCTTTAAAGAGGAAGTGAATGTGTCAACATGTTAACTACAAAAACAATTATGAGAATTAAACATTTTACTCATTTGACAGCCCTAATTATAATGCAGCAGAACTCAATTATAATGCCACAGTGCATAAAATAATACAAAGCAAACCAGGTTCAATGCAAGAAACCTTTATGAAGTTATGAGGAGAGGAGGTTGTAGAGTCACACACACACAAAGCTTGAATTGGTGTGCAGGGACCAAGTTCATATATCCCCAGGGAGCTTTTCTAAACAACAACTAGGCAACATCAAGAGAACACAATCTCCCAGAGTAGCGTGGCAAAGATCAGTCTTCCTGACAGCGCTGAAAAGACAAGCTCTGACCCCATCATACACCGAAAAAAAAAAAAAACAGCATGGAGCAAACTGCTGTAAAAGCCACCCTCCCAAATCACATGGCCAGACGTCTGTGACCACTGGGAGGTCATGGTCTGAACACAGCACTACGGCTAAAGGGTGCGCTGTTTCATCAATACTGAATCACAGATCATCCCAGCGTCCATGACAGCAACTAAAATGCCTTTTAATGGTCAGATGGACGGATATATATCACACGCAGAGCGTGACGGCCTTCAATTAGAGCTATTACAGGGCGGCAGGGATCAATATGGTGTCTGCCATGAAGGACAGGGACAGAGAAAGGATGAATCTGGTTGTCTACAAAGGTAGAGAGTGTACAGGGCAAGAGCAGGCATTCGGGAAAGCCTACTGAGTTAAAAGCGCAAGGTCCAAAATCACATGACAATTTACTTTTTTTTAATTTAAGCATTTGGCAGATAGTTTTATCCAAAGCTGTACATTTCAGAGTTGTGAAACACTTGAGACACCATTTTGGCAAAGATAAACTGTTCAAGGAATATTATTGGTTCATAAATGTTATATTACTCAGTCATTCAAGTCTGTTACACCACAAAATGTGCACAATATATCTGTTTAATATGATTTTTAATATGATTTAATACGGGGAAAAAAAAAATCACTAACTTGTTTTGTGTAAAGTTCTATGCAATGTTGTTGAACTTAAATAACATGCATGTTTTAATAGAAAAATCTAACTTTTTTATTATAAGCTTTAGATTTCTCCATAAAATTTGCACCATTAATTTAAATTGAAAGATCAAGCTCACTGTTCATGATGAGCGAAAAGTTTAGATGGTATTTTCTTTTCATCTTACCTCCGTATAATGTATATTAATGAAGTATGTAAAAGCGCAGTGCTGCTTTGTTTACAGCGGTAACCAAGAAACCGTGTTAGCGCTGCTTAGAGCTCTGCATTTCAGCCCGTGCCCAACGGGCCCCGACCTTTTTACGCCCCTAGGGCCGAGCTTCGGGCCAATTTTCACATCATAGTTCAGACGCGGGCCAGGCCTAGGGCCTGTTTTCGGTTTCTCCTTATTTTTATATTTATATTTTATATTTTTTATATCCTTATTTTTTTCACTTAGTGATGAAATGCAGAATGCGTGCCGTCGGCGCAGCTGAAGAGTTCTGCGTTCAGATGAACGCAATAGGCTTAAGCTTGCTGCAAAGCCCCAGCAAAAGTAATTACCATGAATGTGTCAGGGGAAAATAGTACGGAGATATTTGAATCATTTACTAATAAACTAGTGTTTTCTGAGTCCGTATCGCAAGGATGAAGTTGCCGATCCTGACTCGCTGTCTCCTCACTAGACGCACCTTTAGAGAGAACTGCATCTTTACTGATTATGATTCTAATGAAATTTTTATAATGAAATAATGAGTTTTTGTTTGATTTATTTTATTTCATCAAATAGTAATTTAAAGCTTTCTATAGATATATTTATTATGTCTGTGAGGCATGTATTCGCTGAGTTTCGGTTCATTATTGTGACGTTTAAACATTGTTATATGCTTGAACTGTTTTATATCTATAGATTTTATTTTAGGCAAGTCGTGATGATTTGAGAAGGCTAAACTGATCAAACATAGGCTATCAGCTCACTGTCTGCCGCTGGCCACTTGGTCGTTAGGCTACTTTAAAAAACTAAATCTTATAACGAACAAAAAATGCTCCAAACGTTTTTCTAAATTAACTTCAAAAAAAAAAATAATAATAATATAATCACTTTGCCATTACATACAAAACTGAACTATTTTAATAGCTGAAACAGTAGTATAAGCTGTTTTGGGAGAAGGGGAGAAAAGACGGGCTCAGGTCAGACTCAAGCCGGTAATTCTGATAAGCTGTTGGACAAGGGCCGGGCTAGGGTGTGAGCGTCTCGGGGCGAGGCGGGCTTAGGTCTATATTTGAGGCCCAAGCAGGGCTCTATCGCTTCTGTTCCAAAAGCGCCACCTGCTGTCAAGAGCATGAATTTGCATTCTCATTCAGCCCGTCTGCTGTTTTTGTTCAAATATGGTTTGTAGCAAAATATCACAAAGCATTCTGTTTTTGAAATTATACAATCTAATTTACATCAAATACTGCTCATGCTATATGTACCATGTTTGTTTGAATTGTGATTAAAATGCAGTGGTTCTGCAAGTGTTTCATGCTTTCTGATTAACATAAAGGCACAGCTAGGGAAAACCATGATAAACTGTAAAAAAAAAAAAAAAACGCACTACATGTACTCCATTTCATGTCCATATGAATTCACTTTCACACTCAAAGGAGTGTCATTAAAAAATATATGCAGTGCCTCACAAACTATCATGCAGGACTGGCATCTGAGTGTAGGAATAAATTCAAGCAGCAAAATGCAGGGTTTATGACAAACGGTCGTGCCGAAGCAGCCAAAATCTTTCCTTTTCTTTAGTCAATTTGCGTGATTTCTCTAAACCTGTCGCTAAGAAACAAGAGAAGAAAGAAAATAGCCTCGTTTAGCAATAAAGCCAATCTCCTCCCTGGCTGCTAAATTAGCTTTGGGTGAAATAGAGCCAGAGCTATTAATCTTGTGCAGAATTAATCATTTCCGATGAGTAATTTGCACGCTGCACCCCGTCTGCAGGCTAATAGAAAGCAGGGCGGGGAATTAGAACAGACAGGCGAATATTAGATGACGCCTCTAACGTGCATCCCATTTGGAAAAAGGCACTGACAAGGTGGCCATTAGTTTACGTCTTTAAAACAAACAAGGACAAGCATTAGAGAATTAACACTAATTCCATGTTAGATATGAAAAGGTTGCATTTGCTAAAAACTATCAGTGGGTCCTGAGGCACAAATTCACACTGATGAGATTTAGACTCTTGGGATGAACACCCAATGGATTTAATTAAGTATAAAATGAATCTACAGCAACAACAAAAAACAATAGACAGTACTTCTGTACATAAAATAGAAATATAGAGGGAACAGAAATTAGGAGTATGATCTATTATATTTGTCCTTCATAGTCCCCAAACTCCCCTCCTATCATTCTTCACCCCCAAATGAGAATCTTACTAACCCAGATTAGTTCAGTCTCTATGGTCTTACAAATTCACCATGTAACTAGGCCCAATTGAGCTAAGCAAAGCACCTCCACATTACTACACAGAAGCTTAGAGAATGCATTTCAATTGGTGATTATAAATGTGAGGATAAATATGTTGTAGATCATTGAAATACAAAGGATGAAAGAGACATTGCATTTCCTCGGCATTTAATCTAACAAAAATGTAGTTTGAATATATATAAGATATCTTGAATAAATATATGATTTCTGAAGGATCATGTGACACTGAGGTTTGTAGTAATGGCCGATGACAATTCGGCTTTGCCATCACAGGAATAAATAATAAATTACATTATAAAGTATACTAAAATAGAAAACTGTTATTTTCAAATGATCAAATAAATGCATATCAACACATAACTTTAAAGCCCAAAACACACTGCACGATTTTAGCAATTCTATGAGATCACTGCATGCCACACTGTGTGACATGGATTTAATAAACTTGACTACGACATGTGTGTAGATGGTACGATGAGGACACCTATGACTCAGACACTACAAAGCACGTTACTATAAAAGAATAAAACGTTATCAGCATGCACTAGTGGTAAACAAAAAGAGCATGATAAATCATACTTCAGCAGTTGTTTTTTTTTATGTGTGCTGCAGTGGAAGCAGCGAAAGAGGAAGGGATAAGAACTTGAGGTAAGCAGTTTTATGTTTTAGCAGCATGTCGCGTTGATTTCATGTCGGATTTTTACTGGTTGGTCAGTAAACGTGGCTCGTACCAGAAAACACACTGTGCGATGATCATGCTGTATCATAGGCTATCTTTGGTCACAAGACCGTGACAACGGCCGCCTTTGAACCTTTCTCACTGTACGACACAGGACCACCAATTAGGAGCCACGATCACAGAAATCACCATGATTGTTTCATGATGCCAATCTTTTGTCTGGGACAGCCGAAAATCGTGCAGTGTGTTTAGAGCTTAACTCTTAATTACTGTTATAATATCAAAGTTAAAAACTGGCAGAACGGTTCATTTTCATATACCCCACAGAAAAAAGCAAAAAGTAGCTATACATGAAGTATAAAAACATAATTCAATCAGGTAAATCTTTAAGGTAGTAAGCGGAAGTTAGAGAAAACTGTTTCTAACGTTTTAAATATGGATATTTTTCTAACAAAAATACATCGATTCACTACAGGAGGCCTTCATTCAGCTGTGTGTGCCACTGTTTATTATAGATGGTTGTGTTTTATTACACTTCTTTTGGAATGTTGAATGAAAATACCCGCCCACTGCCATTATAAAGCTTGAAAGAGTCAGGACATTTTTTTAAATAAATCCGATTCGATTCATCCGAAAGAAGAAAGTCATATACACCTAGAACGCTTTGAGGGTGAGTAAATCATGGGCTAATTTTTATTTTTGGGTGAACTAACCCAATAAATAAATATAATTCAGTGTCTATTTCAATGTGAAGCAGCTTTTTCCACATAGTCTAATGTTCTTTACACATAATTAAATGTTCTCTAATTCAAACTGTTGCATTTCTTAATTAGAGTAATGAAATTAACATTTAACTTCTACTCAGCCAACAGCAAGAAGGCTTGCAAAATAATGAAGAACAGATAAAAAGGATGGCCACAGTTGCCAGAAATTCACTGTTAAAATTCACTGTGACAATATGTTTGGTATTACATTGGTGCCTGTATGTTTTACAGCTTATAACCGTATTCAAAAATGGGCAATATTCGTATATGGATGGTACACAAGGTCATGCAAACAATAAAACAAACATACAATATAAATCAAATATATATTAAAAGACAAAACTATTTAAATAAAATATCACCATATGTACTGTGTCACGTTATTTCCAAATAACACAAATTTGTATTTTTACAGTAAAATTACATATAATGCAATGTTAAACCGTTAAATTGTTATTATACTGTAGTAGTTTTACAGTCTTTTTTCTGTGGATATACAATCTGTAAAAAACGAAAATTTATTCTGCATGATAAATTGCAGATATTGCATATTCTATACTATTTTTTAAATAAATTAAAAATAAAACACTAAAATTATAAAGTATTGGAAGAATATTACAAGCCAACAGGAAAAAGAATAACTGTTGCTTTTGTATTAAATAGGAACTAAAGATGACCAAATAAATTTAACAGATGTCGTGGTGGTTATGGCATCACTCTGAATCACTCTGATCACTCTTTCAATGCTTTATTGGGTGGTAGTTCTGCTCGCTTAATAAACAAACTACAGATGGTCCAAAATGCAGCAGCTAGAGTTCTTAGAACCAGGAAGTATGACCACATTAGCCCGGTTCTGTCAACACTGCACTGGCTCCTACTAAACATTGTATAGATTTTAAAATCTTGTTAATTACTTATAAAGCCCTGAATGGTTTAGCTCCTCAGTACTTGAGCGAGCTCTTATCACATTATAGTCCTCCACGTCCACTACGTTCTCAAAACTCTGGCCATTTGATAATACCTAGAATATCAAAATCAACTGTGGGTGGCAGAACCTTTTCCTATTTAGAACCCAAACTCTGGAACAGTCTACCTAACATTGTTTGGGAGGCAGACACACTCTGTCAGTTTAAATCTAGATTAAAGACCCATCTCTTTAACCTGGCTTACACATAATACAGTAATACGCTTCTAATATTCAAATCCGTTAAAGGATTGTTAGGCTGCATTAATTAGGTCAACCAGAACCGGGAACACTCCCCATAACACACGATGTACTTGTTACATCGTAAGAAGAATGGCATCTACGCTAATATTAGTCTGTTTCTTTCTTATTCTGAGATCACCGTTGCCACTCGATCCAGTCCGTATCCAGATCAGATGGTCACTGCAGTCTCCCGGATCCACTCCGTATCCAGATCAGATGGTCACTGCAGTCTCCCGGATCCACTCTGTATCCAGATCAAATGGTGGATCAGCACCTAGAGATGACCTCTACAGCCCTGAACGTCAGCGGAGATCAGGACACCTAGATGAACCCCAGAGACAGATCCCCAGTGAGGACCTCATCACCTAGACAGCCATCGGGACAAGACCACGGGAACCAAATGAGTCCTTTACAAAATCTGACTTTGCTGTAGTTGGAATTGAACTGCTGTTTCGTCTGGTCAGAGGAGAACTGGCCCCCCGACTGAGCCTGGTTTCTCCCAAGGTTTTTTTTCTCCATTCTGTCACTGATGGAGTTTTGGTTCCTTGCCGCTGTCGCCTCTGGCTTGCTTAGTTGGGGACACTTATTTTCCAGCGATATCGTCTACATGATTGCACAGATACTATTTAAACTGAACTGAGCTGGACGATGACATCACTGAATTCAATAATGAAATGCCTTTAACTGAATATTGAAAATATATTTCATTGTACACATGGGGTACTTTTTATCCCTGTGTTCACCAAACCCATCTTGAGTGTTTGCTGCTAAAAAGCTAATTTTTTTAGTTTCATCTGACCATAAAAGCCAGTCCCATTTGAAGTTCCAGTCGTGTCTGATAACTGAATATGCTGGAGTTTGTTTTTGGATGAGCGAGGAGAATTTTTCTTGAAACCCTCCCAAACAACATGTGGTGATGTAGGTTATGTTTAAGAATTTTTTTAAGGTTTTCTGACCCCAAGTCTCAACTATTTTCTGCATTTCTCCAGCTGTGGTCCTTGGAGAGTCTTTACTCTCCTTCTCACCGTGCATTAGGACGATATAGACACACGTCCTCTTCCAGGCAGTTTCGTAACATTTTATGTTGATTGGAAATTCTTAATTATTGCCCTGATGCTGGAAATGGGAATTTTCACTGCTCTAGATCTTTTCTTAAAGCTACTTCACTAATTTGTGAAGCTCAATTATCTTTTGCTGCACATCAGAAATATATTCTTTGGTTTTTCTCATTGTGATGGATGATTAAGTGACTTTGGCCTTTGTTTTCCCTCCTATTTATATTTCTGTGAACAGGATAATTTCATGTTCATAATCACCCTGGAGTGCTCAAAATTGTGAATATGAATGGGAATATACTTCAGAGATATTTTACTCATAATAATTTCTAGGGGTGCCAATAATTGTGCATATTTCCCCCCATTTTAAATTCTTATTATCCAATGAAAGGTTAGATTTTTGTGAATGTTTTAAATAAAAGATCAAAAGGATTAACAATGCAGATTAATTTTCGCAGCCTTCTTTGATCATATTTACCAAGGGTGCCGATATTTTTGGCCATGAGTGTGTATATATATATATATAAAAGTGTCAATAATCAGTGCTGTTTTGAGTATGCATGTGCATAATTGTATAAGAGAGAACCCACAAAGAATCAAACATGAAATTCAAGCCAATCACTAAGCTTTCAATTCAGCCACGTCTGGTGTATGGTGAAGATAAACCAAGATCAAGAGGCAAGATCTTTAAATGATGATAGGGAAGCAGAAAAAAAAATCTTTCATTTGACAGTAAAACCACACTGTCAGTTTCCCCAGCACTGTAAACACAGACACAGTGGCTCTAAGCGAAGCAAAAATGTTTCTCTGTAATAAGACATCAGAAGAAATGTAGGTCTCCTGTGATTTAAGCAAGCATTCAGTTTCTCTAATTATAGCTGAGTTTTACCAGTCTTTTTTCACTTTGGCACTGATGGGAACAATAACAAAAGAGTAACATTCAATTAGCAGAGAAGATTAAAAACTTTATCTGTCGTAATAGATTTAGCACAAAACACATCTTTGATTAGTTCAAATCAGATGGTCGATTACATATGTCTCATGGAGGATAAGGTTGCATGACTGTGAATGATATTAGGAGATTACAATCATACCTATATGAGTGTGTGATCCTGCATGTTATTACGGTCAGCAATGTGGGGAAGTCAAGCCCACATAGAAAAAAATTGATACTCTCCTAGTGGTATAAGAAGTTTAGATAGCAAGTGATGAAAGCAATCACACAGTATTTTAGGAGTAAATATTACGGCACTAAAGATAATGAACACTACAGACTTCATATTGCAGCTGTGTAGTGTATATTCACAGCCAATAATTGTATTTACACAGGGATGTGATGTAATTTACATGTGCGTAGTTGATTTTAGAGCCAAACGTCCTATTGTTTTATGACAAATACAAGGTTGTGTGATTTTAATTTCCATCCAAATCTCATCTCTGCAGCAGAGCAGCTATTTGGCATCCCAGTAGTGATTATTTTTATTAGTATATTCAGTTCACTAAACAAACTAAGCATGTCGCCCTTTGTAAAGTAGCAGTCGTTCTAAGATCAGTGTACCAGCTCTGAATCAATACAATCTCATCCAACCGGACATGATAGGCACAATATTCATGAAGCTAATTAATTCAGTTTCTTTGTTTTTCCTGATGTTTTCATGTGCAATCAAACCTGTTATTATGCTAATTCAGCTAATTAAACATCTTGCCAAATCGCAACAGTGTTTCCCAACAGTAAATTGCATGCAAAGGGAAAAATATGTAAAAAGCAGTTTTGAAATGTTCACCAAAATCCTAGCATGACTAATATCACTATTTGCATGGTCAGTGTATATCTGAATAACATACCTGAATAAAAATGTGGGTTGCTAAGTGGTTAATATCTGAGATAGGACTCAAAAGGTTGCATGTTTGAACCCACAAAAAGGGTACAAAGCTGTCACTGAGCTGGTACACCAGGGTAAAATGGATAAAAGATATATCTTTGAACATAATTTACCCCTAAATGGTACATATCAGCATTGCTACTTGTAGTCATGCATGCAGTGTGAAACAAGCCTAAAATATGATATTCAGAACAAGGTGTCAGATACGCCTGTGGAAATTCATAGCACTGCAAAGCAAGAAATCCCACAATTTATTTTGTAAATGAATACTAATCTAGTGTCAATTAATCCACCAACATCAAATATTTGTAGAGCTTCACCAGAAGTGTATTCTCAGTCTTCTCAGAAAAGCTAAGGTCTGACTTCCCAATCGCTCTCGAATAGGGCTTAACATTAGGTTGAGGAAGAAAGAGGGCAGGAAATAGCACTCGTTGGGTTCTCTGCGAGACGACGGCTGCACAGAATGTGCTGGAAGAGCTCTTCTCTCAGCTGGAGTCTGCCAGAGAAAGCGAAGAGTTGATCAAGACCCCGCGCAAGGCTGAAACCCTCCAGAATTCTAATGGAACACGATGGAGTGGAATGTGAATGAGAATGGAATGCCACTGATGGAACGGAACCGAAATAAATATTTCACACAGTGCCTCTCTGCCGGGAACAAATATTGATGAGGAAACGCCGGAGCCATCAATAACCGCTTTCCCTCAGCGGAGTCATTTAGCTTGACCCTGCGAATCTAAGCCATTTCATCCTCTGTAATAACAAGATTATGTCTCAAAGCACAAACACTATAATCTAATCTTTTCCATGAATTTTAAGTGTGAGAATGATAAGAAGTATGATTTGTTTTGAAATTGTTTGTTGAATCTGCTGCTCTTGGCTGCAGCATTACATGAAAAATAATCACGGGCAGGTCTGACCTCTTATTCTTTCAAAGCTCTGACAGGAAAAACATCATTACCGCCACCTTCAAGGCCAATTGATGTCTCGCTCCTCAAGCAACATTACACACCGCACGAGAGCTCGGAATTGAATTCTCACTGTCAAACTGCACAATACTCTCGTTTAAAGCAGCCAAGCTGAATCAACTCAGAGTTGCTTTTCATAATGGCACCATCTATTTATGTCAGGATTAATTATTTACATTTTGCATGAACCTGATGATTTCCTTCATTTACACTCAGTCAGCTGTGTTAGCTGGGTGAAGGAAACAGGGGCCGTGTAAACACTGCTAATAAATTAAGCTCAATTCCTCTGCCACATCGCATTTGCACCCATTTGCCTCTGATTGTGTTTGTTTACGTTCCATCTGGATGAAAAGGAGTAAGCGGGAAACGGAGGAAACTCTTTCACTGGCAGATCGTTAGAACTAATGAATTCTATTTCAGCGCCCTCTTCGTGCACCCCCTTCCCTCTCCTTTTTCCAAAATCTAGCCTGCTGAAAGACAAACCGCTTTTATGACTACCGCTTTTATGACTACATCTAGTACACTGGAAAAACATCCCATTAAATATATGATAAAAAAAAAACGGCAGCTGTGGTTGCCAGAAATTCACTGTTAAAATTCACTGTGACAATATTTTTGGTATTACATTGGTGCCTGTATATTTTACAGCTTATAACCGTATTCAAAAATGGGCAATATTCGTATATGGATGGTACACAAGGTCATGCAAACAATAAAACAAACATACAATATAAATCAAATATATATTAAAAGACAAAACTATTTAAATAAAATATAACCATATGTACTGTGTCACGTTACTTCCAAATACCACAAATTTGTATTTTTACAGTAAAATTACATATAATGCAATGTTAAACCGTTTTATTGTTATTATACTGTAGTAGTTTTACAGTCTTTTTTCTGTGGATATACAATTAGTAAAAAAAATAAAGAATTTATTCAGCATGATTAATTGCAGATATTTTGTCTAAATAAATAAAAAATAAAACACTAAAATTACAAAGCATGAAAATTCATTTTAGACTTACTGAGATTTACTAAAGATAACGTTAAGGTTTTTTAAGATTAACATAAAGGGATTGCATAACAATAACAACAGTAACTTAAATGTAAAAACAGAGGAATTTAGCATGAACAATAAAAATATTGTCCAAAACCTATTAATGAAAAAAAAACATAATATTGGCCGATAACCAATATGGTATGGATATGTCCCTGAAACATGTATCCCATTCCCTACCTCATTTTTCACTATTAACGTCTGTCAATAGAGAACATCTCACCATTTACAGAGCCCCGCACAGCTCATTTTCACCCACATGCAAACACACAAACAAGTTTTTCCACACACACGCTCATAAACCATTCTCAGAATATTCACACATTAAACAAACAAATACATGGGCAGAAACTGCACTCACACACACACGCTATCAGTGGAATAACCATAATTAGCTTTCAAAAGCAACTGATTAGAGTCATGATACTGAAAAGTCTTGGAGTAGAAAAAAGCAATCTCCTAATCAAGCATGAAAACAGAGTCTTTCAACCTCGTTTTAAACCTATCTGATTTTTCAAACCAAGGCAAAATGGCTCACTTCATCTGAACAGAAGAATCTATAGGTGGGCCGGCACTTGAGATATCAGCGTGAGTTTCTGAGAAGCGGACATAACGACATTGATTGGCAGCAGACAACACATAGGAGCAGCCTGTACATTTAAACCCAGACAGGAGGCCTATAAACAAGAGCAGAACAGCACAAAGAGTTCACTTGTTACACAGGAAGGTCAATGCCGAAACTGACTAGAAAGGAAAAGGAAAGAGGAGACAAAGGGAGGGCCATAAATGAAACACAAAGATGTTTTGACAGGGCTAATCAGCACCAAGCCAAGAGTTCACATTTGTCACGAAGATGAACTCCTCAGACTGTTTTACACAGGAAACCTAGGAGTAGTGAAGAGCTCTCTTGGATAGAGACTGCTCTAAATCTTTCAACACATTTACTTTGGCCAAGAGTGAAATGCAATCCTCTGTTGTCCAGCCATGGAAACAGCGTGACCTGGTCTGTCTGCGTAGTGCATTTACCTTCCCGTTTGTAGAATTGTAATTACAGTGAGAACTTCTGTAAAAACTTCTATTTACCAAACTTCGGTTTCCTCCATTTCGGATTCGTTCATTGTAATCTTAGGACATACCATAATTGAAAGAATTTGAAGACATATTTAAAATGATCCAACCACTTAACAGTCATTATTTACTCATTCCAAACTTGTATGACTTTGTTCTTCTGTGGAACAAAGATATTTTGTTCGTACAATAAAAGTAAATCGGGTCCAAACCAACACTGGACCTCACTGACTTTTACATTACCATACTGAAACACAAATATTGGAAAACTGTCCATTTTTATTTGGCCGAAAAATAAATAAATAAATAAAAATGCCTTTTCAGCTTTGAATAAAAGTAAAGACTTAACTAGAACACGACATCAGTGAAAGTCAGTAGGGTTCAATGTTGTTTTGGACAGCTCACTAGGAACAGAGTAAATAAATAATGTTGGAAATATGCTTTAAAAAGCATAACTGTAAAGAAACTGTGAGGTACAGACTATCGTCATGCACACACATACACGAACCTGAGCTTTGAGCCAAAGCCAATGTACAGCCAGACCGAATCCTATATATAATTCATCACAGAACCAGAGGTGTTCAGAGGTGAAACACACAGCGAGAAACAATGAGAAAGAGAGAGAGAGAGAGAGCGCACTTGAGACCAATCCTACCTTGCTATGATGTCCCTGTCTACAGCTCCATTATTACCTGATACCTGTCAGGTCATCTGATGCTGCCGCAGCACTCCACGAGCATCAAACCATGGCTCGAACCAGCCATCATTCAAACAACCTCAATCTCACAGCAGTCATTACACGGGTTAAAAGAGGCTTTACACACAGGACTGATGTATGGGTGTTCAAAATACAAAACACAACAGCGACTAAGTGCAAAAAGGATGGGGCTATTCAGGTTTCAAATGACTAAATTGTCTCCCTTTTCATCTAACTGACAAAAGAACAAAATATGATGGCTATATCAGAATGACCCAAACAAGGTTCTTCTATCAAATCATCTGATTTAGTAGTCAAATAATATAGGTTTTCAAAGGCCGATATTGACGCTCACATCAAGTGAATCCAGATACAACAATAACTTATATAATTCCATCCAATTAAAAAACGTACTGGTAATTTTCTACCGGACCATTGTTAAGTTTACCTACATGTCCTTTAAGCCTTAAACACAACACAATGCAATTCAAAACATGGGTAAAACTCCCGTGAATATCAATATGAAAAATTACTTCATATTAATACAGATTTTGCGTATACTTTACGTTTTACAGTATTACAATTTTAACCAGGATTAACTTAAAATTCAGTACTAAACTGACAATTTGAAGACACTAACTTTTGTTAGTCCAAGGAGTCACAGTTATTATAAAGTATCACTAATAATAAAATAGTGATAGATAGACACTATAAAAATCAAATAAATTACATATGGAAAGTATTCTGGATCATATGGAATAGTAGAAATGAATTGGTAATAAATGGAAACAAATATGTAATATTTAGCAAAATGACATGGAACAGAAATTACTTGAAATTAAAAAAGCAGATTTTTCCTTTTTTTTTTTTTTTATATTCTCTGAGGAAGGCCTAGTGCCAAAATGTTTGATGATCCTACTGATCCATTTGTGCTTTTTGGACAATAAAAATCTAGTCCTGCTTTTTTCAGCTGAAGTAATTACAATTTTTACTGATCTAGGAGGCACCTTAAGCATCAGTTGTGCGCAGTGATTTCACATTTTTATGGAACAAATTGAATTTAAATGTGATCATTAAAACACTTTTTATATTTATGAAAAGATACTGTACATCACTTGTAAACACAGTGGCCCAAAAAGCATTTGGACAAACTTAAATGAGTATGAATTCCACTGCATTATATAAACCTTTCTTTATTTTAAAGAAAGACACAAGCAAGCTTCCAAGCAAAACATGTTTAATTCAATGATGTTCATTGTCCAGCTGCTTTTTTCAGGCCACTGCATGCATCATTTGATATTCCATTTTGTCTACATACACACTTTGGATATAATGTTCATAGAGAATAAACATAAGGTTTTCACCGACAGGGCGATAACATTCAGCACTACTAAGACTGCCTTGCTTTATGAGGATTCACTAGAAATTCTCTCCTGAGAAAATCAAACAACCAACATTTTGCTTCAACCCTAGACGTGCAGTATCTATCCATGTGGAGAACGAGAAAGGAACGTTCAAGAGAAGATGAAGACACAGGCACTCAAACAGCCCCTCAGAGCGACAGAGAGCATCTTTACACAGCATTGACATAGCACGTTAAAAAGAGGAAACGTGAGCAAACAGAGGAAAGGGAGGATGGAGAGATAAAGGGAAGCGATATGCTGTATTTAATGAGGTGGAGGAAGGCAGAGAATGGAAGCCTACGAACAAATACACCTTCATCTATCTGCCTGCCCATCAGGGTTTCAGAAAGAGCTCAGAGAACGCTGAATGAGAAGAGGAGAAGTGGCCATACTGGATGGGAATTTAAACAACCTGCTGTGATATAGAATTTACAGCTGTGGAAATCTGAAGCAGCCCATTTCATCTCCTCTGTCCCTGCTGTGAGGAACCAGAAGTTGATTTATCTAAGCTTATTATTATTGATTATGTAGCAGGGAGCAGGGATAATTGTAACACTTGTGGTTTTTGTTCATTTATTCAGGAAATGCTTAGCCTAAAGCTTTGAAACTTTGCCTCAAACACTGTTGACACACCAAATTAATTGAGTCAGATGCAATTAAATTACAGTGCATGTACAAGTACACGTGGGCGAATGTTGTAGTCAGTTAACGGCAGTAAATGTAAAAAAACTAAAAAATAATAAATTTAGTAATGTTGGCCAAAACAAAATCCTCAAACACCACACACATCTTACGGAAAGTTAATTAAGGACAGTCTTCATTTTTTTTTTTTTCCATCAATGAATCAATTACATAGTGCAAACAGTGTAGTCTGATTGACTCACAAACAAACCAAATCTTTTAAGAAAACATTAAAATAGCGGTTTGAATCAATGTGATGATTTCTTATATAACCTGCATTTGTCAAGCTAGTTACCGATTCAACAAGATGACATAACTACTTGAGGGTGGAATATTTTATTATATTTCAGGATGTATGGATGGGATATTTTGTGCATACAGCTACTGAATCAAGAGCTTGTGAATCAGACTTGAATCAGGAAATGTGTATACCCAGCCCTATCATTAATTCATTCATTAAAGTTAAAGAGCTAATGTTTTTATAAATATTAGTAAATCAAGTTGAAACAGAATTAAACATGCTCCAAACACACAGTGAAAGGAGACAGAGAGCACATGGTGTGACTGAAGAGGGTCCACAGATTGCTAGGATTCGCATTGAATTTGGGCAGGATTATCGAATGCTGTTTGTTGAGACCCATTTAAATTGAGAATTAAAAATGGGGGTGAATATGTGTGTGTACATAAGGAAATGAGAGTGAGAGAGAAAGAGAAAGTGTGAGGGCCACAAAATCCTTCAGCACCCCCCATTAAAACCCTGTGTGTGATTATGGAAATGAACACTACTTATAGATCCCAGCACGGTTCATTGATTTTCTGATGGTCGACTCCTCAATCCAAGACAAACTCCATCTCTGCCAAGACAAGCAGGCCGACAGAACCCCTGCTTTCAGCTCGAAATCCAAAGCTACTGCACTCTAGAGTGGCAATAAAGTGCTGTTCTAATTCCATTCATGTTCAGAGATATTTGTGCCATACTGTATAATCCAATCACATCGCCTAATTACATTTGCATTTATTTTCTTGGCAGGTGAAAGCCAAAGCAACCTGCATATGTTATGTTGTGGAAAGTGCATATGTTATCATAATTACAGCAGGTAGCTAAGGATATAAATGAAGACAAACAAAATATAGCACCAGAGGATGTAAGAATAAAACAATAAAGATGTTAACTTCTGTGAACCTCAACATATTGCACTTAGTCCAACCTGATATGTAAAGGCAAACCACTGCAACACATTGTTTTAGCCTGTGTTGTAGGTGTATTTGAACAATGCAGGAATACCTCACGCAAAAAATGTTAATTTGCTGGAAATTTACTCACCCTCAGGCCATCCTAGATTAGTTATTTCATCATCGAAAGCATTACATCACTTCTTCACCAATGGATCCTCTGCAGTGAATGGGTGCCGTCAGAATGAGCGTCCAAACAGCTGATAAAAACATGACACTTATCCACAAGTAATCCACATGATTCCAGTGCATCCATTAACAGCTTGTAAAGCAAATAACTGTGTTTGTCATAAACAAATTCATCCTTAATATGTTTTTTTTTCTTTCTTCAAACCGTTGCTTCGGACCTAAATATGAGCTCTTAATCCACAATATTGTTTTCTCCAAATGAAACAAAATGCAGAACTCAAACAATGACAGACTTTAAAAACGAATTACAAACTAATAAGCAGACACTGAGAGGAATCATTGCACATCAAATTCAGAAAAATATGGTTTTTAATAGCTCATTCCTGAATATGATTATATCCATTACAGCACAAATTCAGAAGTCACCAACCTGTATGAAATGGTCTTCAGCAGGTATTCTGCAACAGTGAGCTATCCTCCAATTATTGGTTGTTTAAACTAACTGTGAAAAATTAAAACGTATTGAACAAAAACAACCAGCAGCTGTTTCACTTACATCAAATTTTCAAATGTAGGCATATCAAGTAGCCTATATGACTTTGTACATCAGTAATGATTATTATCGACTAAACGTCTTTGCAGCATAAGTAGGTAAATATACGCATGTTATCAGAAACCAGGCCTAAAATGCACCCGTTTTATATCTAAGGACGATAATGGCTCTATGGCCTAATACAAGCGCAATCAAAACGACGTTTTTAGTGTTGTTGCCCTTAACACAATATTGACGGGTGAACAGTACCACCCAGTGGCCACAAGTGTAACTGCATCTGGTAAGTGGAGTCTGCTCATCTGGCAGATTCAGATCAAAAATTCATGTTGAATCCGTTTCTTAAACCCCACGGCTCATCTTTAATTCAAAACCCACCTGCTTGGTTTTTTACGTTACACTCCTGTCTGAGGTGCTCCGACAAATCTTCAGCAATGCTGCTGCTGGTAATCTAAATACTGAAATATTCAGGAGCCGACTGGGAGTCGCCTGCTTCACCAGGTTTTTACTTCCGCTGACATGCGCAGGTGAACATGAAATCTATTAAGAGTCTTATGCGTTTTGGGACTTGAGCAAGAAGGCTGAATGAAGAATGAATCTTATAAATGCAGTCACCTTGATTTTAGGTCCGACACTACAGGGCTACAGTCAAAGCAAAATTTAAAATAAACAGAAAATTATCTCCTTTTATTGTAATATTTTTAAGATAGTACATTGTTTTTACATTCATTCATTTAACATTTTATTCTCTGGAAAATTAAACCATTGATTGCAGATTGTATTCACTTTTGTACATAATGATGGACAGCTATTTAGACCTGATTGATTTGGGCTTAATGAGGAAAGGTGATTAATGTTTGTGATTTAAACATGTAATTTCCAGCTCCAGGTTCTTTATGATGGTCTACAGCATCAGAATGCTTTCCACAGAGGATGGATAATTCACAGCATGAGAAACAGGAATTAAAGGCCCTGAACAGCGATTGGATCCACCCTTCATTACCTGGGCTCAGCTATACACTATAACTGCCCATTTGCTCTAATGAGGTTTGACAATTATGAGGTTAATAAAGAATAATTTTGACAGGGTTTATTGATATGGTTGGGAATTAAATGATTAACTATCTCATTAAAATTAAGAACCTTGAAGTGCAATTACTTGTGAAATGAATTGACCTTCACAAGTGAAAATATGTCTGTCCAGCAAAGATGGAGAAAAGGGGCCTGAGATGTCTAGAGTTTGCAATGGCTGCATTTAAACTAGTGTGTTTGTGTATCATCTTTAAAAGTTATCATCTAAAATGTTCATCCCCTTCTCCTCATGCATCATGCAAGTAACCCAGAGAGTATATAGAGACTAATAATGTGAGATTTTTGATCTGTCATGGGATCCTCAAATAGGATTTGCTCAGAGCAGTTGTGCTCATTATCTCACCACCATAAAAACTTCCAAAAAAAACAAATTAAATCAAAATAAGGTCACACAGATTTTCGTTCCAACTTCTAACTAACTGGCTGCTTGATCGTGTTTAGTACCAGGCCTAAAACCAATAGAGCATTTATATGAAACTATAAACTGCATGATAATAAGCCAAGAACAGGAAAAAGTGAGAATATATCCAGGCTACAAACTCAGGCCATGACATTCCCTCACAGTGAGAAATAGCTTCAGCTTAGACTTCATTTCCATCAGCAGCACTCCACATCCAGGCCCAGACCAAATCTGGGGTATTTTTCCACATTTTCTCTGCTTATTTTGAGGGGAAATCTGCTTAATGGGTTTAAATTGGGTAGAATGGAGCTGAAAGTATTGGTAAGTGAAAGCACTATGAAATTATCCAAAACATTTCATAAGCATACACACAAGGATGTGTTCGACTTTGTAAACAACACACATTCCAGTGCTGAGGAAATTTGTAGAGCTTTCTGGAAATGCATGATCTGTGTGGGCCTGTTCATAATTCTGCAACAACAGAAACTTTTTTTTCCCTTTTTTTTTTCTGTATATCTAGTAGTTTTTCTACATTTGTTGATGGTTTCCTGTTCATATTCTGATCGTGTTTTGATTAAGTACCACTAAAAGATGGTTATTGGGATTTTGATTGAATTTAGCCGTAACGGCTACAATGTGTGAATTGATGCCTGAACAAGCCTATTTGACACAATATGAGATCTCCATTAATGATGGCTGGGCACTTTTAATGGCTTTCCCAGACACCCCATTAAACCGGGCTTATATCTGCGGGTCATTCATTGTGTGATAAGTGCTCTTTCTGCCGTGCTGAGTTTTTAACACGCTTTTAAAAAATACAGCTGAGCATAAATTTCCGTCTATTGATTTTAAGTCTCTCACTTTTTCTGCCTTTGGCTGTGTGATGCCCCTCATTTAATCCCACAGTCTTTATTATTCGATCGATCCGATGTTAGCTAGCCATATAAGCTAAATCATCACTCAATAATCAGAGTTGTTTCCTCCATTATCAGACAACCCCTCCCCCACAAAAGGTCCTCATTTGAGTCTTTTTTTATATCAGATTCATAATGTCATTCATAGTACATAATAACCATTTTTAGTTTATTTAGTATTAAGTCAAACATTTGCATTTGCTTTACAAAGATTCGTTAGAAAGATTTATAGGAGTCTACGGAACTCAAGTATTTGTGATATTCTTGTTACACCAGTAGGTGGCGACACTGTCTTTATGTGTGAATCAATCAAATTAATTCATTTCATTCTGGAACAAAAGATGTGAAAAATGCTGATTCAATGATTGTGAGTCATTGACTGGTTCACTAAAAGGATTCGTTCAAAAACGCTGATTCGTTCAGAAACTATAGTTATTGTTGGTGCTCAGATATGGTTGATTCTGTTTAGATTTGTTTGGAGGTACAAATACAGACAAAATAACTGGCTAGTTTCAGTCTAGTTTATTTAAGTATTTGTTTATTTAACGTCTTTCTATAAAAAATAAATAACACCAGCAGTCATACTATTTTCAATGAATATCATATTTAGAAAACAACAGCATTCTCACTTGTGTAATACTAAGAATCACTAATAACCATGATATTTATTGTTTTTGTTTGGAGTATGCAACCATGCATAGGCCTATATGCAATTGTGTGATCTCAGTGCTGTGCATTCTTTATATTTAAGATTCATAAGATTGTTACGATTCATAATTGTTGCATACTGATATGAATCTTTATTTTCCTCTTCTTTTTATCATTTCATTTTTTTGCCTCTAATCAATTAACCAGCTAGTTGGTACGATTGTAACATGTTTTTTTACATTTTTTCAGCATATCTGTAAATGCATGTAAAAAATGCAATAAAGATGCATGTCATATTCATTTCTAATGTGCTTTCCATCATTTGCACATCTCACTCCGCTAACTAACACTTTAGTAACACCCATTTGTGAACGAATTTATTACTATATGCATGAGTACTACTGAGAAATGACAACAGGCTTGCGAAAGTGTCAATGAACTGTGAACTCTGTGTGAAATTAAATCTTAAAACAATACTTCTGTTTCCAGGGCCCCTTCAGAGGGTGTCTTTATTTAAAGAGCTCAGATCATAGATTGGTCTGTGTCCATTATCAGCTTTCATTAATGAAGTGCTCTTAAGCGAGGTCAGTGTGCACACTGCAGTTAACAGCCACTCAGCAGCTCTGCTGTAATTGAAGTAACATGTGAACGGGGTCTATTAAAAAGAAAGTCCCTATTGAAGCAGTATTCTGCTGTGAGGTTAGGATTTCTCAATTGTAAATACTGTCACACAGTAGTTAGGCTAGTCAAAAAGTCACAGTAAAAGGAAGAAATATAGATCGAACAGCACTTTATCCATAAATGATCCATAAAAAGTAAAGACAGTATGTACGTAGGAGGAGTAAGTGTTTTAAATGCTCTTAAAAATTAACAGGGTTTAATATCTATGGGATATGCATTAGACGCCTTCATAAAGTCTTTTATGCTGCGACTCAGGCATTGTGTTTATGTGAACAGCGGACTGCTTGACATTTGAAAGGCTCTGTGTATTAACTCTCCCCTTTTCATGCATCATGCAGCTGTCATTATTTGAAACGATGTAAAATGCGGGCAGACATTTTGCAGGAAATTACAGCCTGCGCACAAGATACTTGTCGACACAAATAGGAGCCTTTGAAATGAGAAACTAATGGGTTATGCTGATGTTCTTGAATTAATTGGCAAACAGTCCAGACCGGTTTAACATAGGCCTGTTTATCAGTGAAGCCGTTATCAGACAACCTCTAGGGTTTACAGAAGAATCGTCCGTGTCTTATCACTTTATATGGGAATATATCAGACCACAGCTGTCGCGAGGCGAGGACATTAAGGGAAATGTCCCTCCTGATGTGCCCTCCAAAATAAGATTTCCCTGATAAAATGGAAAGTGCTTTTGTTCACATATCAGTAGATTTTATTTTCAGTTATGGCGATAAAAAAGAAAACACTGCTAGGGCCCTGTGTCACCTCTGAGGTTTCAGTATGATATGTATTATGTAAAAGGATACAGGGCAGTTTGGAAGCTACATATTAAGGATATTTTTTAAATTGTCCTGCACCATTTGTCTTACAGATATAAATGTGGCTTTTTGAGGAGGTGTGTCATAAAGGTTTTTTTTAACAATCTGACTTGTGTTTTATGCCTGTTGGACAAAAAAAAATTGGGGGGGAAAAACCTCAAACTTGCATATTTGTTGTTGTTTTTGTTGTTTTTTTTGGTTCTGGCAAAACTTTGTAAACAGGGTTTTAAAAGTCATTTACTTATAATTAAAGTTAAATTGTTATAATTAATAATAAATTCAAATATTCTATATAATTGTTTAAAAATGTATAAAATATATACATATTTATTAAAATTTATTTAAATAATATATATTTTATTATTTTATGTTGTATTGCACAAAATTATGTAAAATGCATTATATACTAAATGATATATATTTATATATATTTATTATGTTCTTATTATGTTATTATATAATCTAATATGTAAAATCTATTATATAATGAATTATATATAATTTATATATTATATAAAATACATTTGTATACATAATTGTATATATACGTATATATATATTTTTTTTATAACATATTTACACATTATATATTATATATTTGTATTTTATGACAATATATTATAAAAATGATGTAAAATATTACATAATAAAAGAAAGACATCTTTTACATACTTTTATAATATATAATAAATTATTAATTATATATAATTATAATGATAAATAAATAAATAATAATTTATATTTACATTTTATTGTTATTATTCTATATCAAACACTGCTTTAAACATTTAATTTTTAAAAGTGTTTGTTTATTTCAATTGCATTATGTATTGCATATTTACATTTACATTTACATTTATGCATTTAGCAGACGCTTTTATCCAAAGCGACTTACATTGCATTCAAGTTACAGTTTTTACATTTTATCAGCTCTTGCTTTCCCTGGGAATCGAACCCATGATCTTGGCGTTGCTAGCACCATGCTCTACTATTTGAGCTACAGGAAAGACATTGTATTGTATTGTATATATATATATATATATATATATATATTTGCATTATATTGTAGAATTGTTTATTAGCTAGGACCTTTCTGTCATCCCAATGCCCCAAACTGGTGTTCAAACACTAAAGTTCAGACATTCAGAACAGAAGTTCAAACAGTTGTGGAGACTGTATCAGACACACATATTTCATTTCCCAAAAGCACGGTTAAAGTGCTTTCACAGAAGCACACACACATTTATCCACTGCCACTAAATCCCTGCATCAACTCTAAATCCCCCCCTGATGCGACAACACAGAGACAAGCCGGTATTCAGTTCCAGCTCTGTACACACACAGCCCTGCTCAGGTCATTCCTCAATATGCCAAACAACGGCGTGTTCACAGACCACAGAGTGAGAGACATTACAGCTAACTAATGAGCCTCCATTTATTCTTCCTGCCAAAGCCCAAGATAAAAATACACTCTTATACAGAATAGAGTGGCACTATCTGAGTCTGACGTCTGACCACCTGATATGCTGCCTCTGGAAATCCACTAAAGGAGAGAAAATGAGAAAGATGTATTATGAAGAATAGACAGCAGCATGATTCAAATTGCGATGAGATGTGATTGCAATTTACTATTTCATAGTTTTGCTTACTTTTGTGTAGGCTGTATGTAGTTTTGTGCATTTTTGAAAACGAGGTTGTGATTGTGAAGGACAGTAGCCTACAATGCGTCTAGTGAATTGTACTGTTGTTTTACAAATATCAACTGTTCAGCTGACAAAACGTCTTTTATTGTATTATGACGTCTAACTTAATTAAAGCCTATAGTTAAATGAGTGGAAGTTACTACAGTGTAACCTTACGATAGCTGTACACATGCATTTGTTGCTGCTGTAAAGCTATTTGCCATTTTCACAGAATTTCGTAGCCGCATACCAAACTATACATACTCACACAATAGATGTTTGGTAGAAAACAGAAGTCAGAGTACAATCAGAATGTATTAAAAATGTTATTTTAGGGTAAAACAAACAAACAAAAACTGTATGTGATATGTATTATTAATAATTGTAATTTATTAATAATTGTAACTCATTCTGTAATGACTTGTTCACATATGTGACCCTGGACCACAAAACCAGTATTAAGTCGCTGGGGTATATTTGTAGCAATAGCCAAAAATACACTGTATGGGTCAAAATGATTGATTTTTCTTTTATGCCAAAAATCATTAGGATATTAAGTAAAGATCATGTTCCATGAAGATATTTTGTAAATTTCTTACCATAAATGTATGAAAACTTAATTTTTGATAAGTAATATGCATTGCTAAGAACTTCATTTGGACAACTTTAAAGGTGATTTTCTCAATATTTAGATTTTTTTGCACCCTCAGATTCCAGATTTTCAAATAGTTGTATCTCAGCCAAGTATTGTCCGATCCTAACAAACCATACATCAATGGAAAGCTTATTTATTCAGCTTTCAGCTGATGTGTACATCTCAATTTCGAAAAAATTGACACTTAAGACTGATTTTGTCGTCCAGGGTCACATATATGTTTAGGTCTTTGCACACTGAGTCCGAAATGTTCGCACGTTAAAAAATAAATACGACCTCATGTTGTGTCAATTGCGTTTACAGAGTGCCTCCGAAACTTTTGTCCGTCATAAAAAAATTCGGATCAGGTTAGATTTTCTGTGTTTTTCACATCCATAGCAAGCATTTTGACTTGGCGTGCAAGGTTTCTGTGCATGACGATGATGAATACGAAAAAACGCATACTCGGTGTGCAAAGACTGTTCTAATACATTTTAAATGCAATAAATAAATAAAGTAGCTCAGTTACACAGATGCAGTTATTTTAGAAAATACCAGACTGTTTGGACAGAACGATCAACCAATCAGAAACATACTTGCATCTGATTGGTCAATTGCAAGGACATCTTAATTTATATTCCAGGCAACCAGTTCCAAAGAAGACTTTGTAAGAGCTTCTTATAATTTTATACAACTCTTATCGTGAGAATATGAGAAATGAAAAAACTGACATCAATCGTTCTCTCTTGCTCTTCAGGGTCTGTTTCCGGCGTGTTTGATAGAGCTATTCAGATTGCATATCTTTCTCAGTCCGTCGTCAGTGTGAGCACTCGTCCAGGTTACGACAGCTGTCGGCTTGATCTACGGCCTCAGGCTGGCGCAGTAATGTAGACCAAATGGTCTGAGTCGCCTACGATAATGCAGCCTTTCTTGGAGGAAATTGGAAATCAATTCTTGTCATCACTAAAGATAATTCTTCTTTTTTCTCCGTTCTTGTTTATCAAATATCAGACCTGAAGCTGAGCAGTCCAAAAAATGAGTGTGGTTTTATGAGAAAGACAGCACTGGTGTGTTTGTATGTTCCTTTTTACATATATAAACACATGAAATGCATACCAACTGATTTCATTATGACAAATCTGAGTTGCGTAATTAACATGAGATGCTTTACATCGGAGTAGAACACACATATAGACAGATATTTGCATGCACACAGACACAAGTGATGAATCACTTGCCATTTACTACAATTATCATCCTGATTTACAGCTGTGGAAACAGATGTCTTCAGGGCTGTATTTGACCCTAGCAAAATTAATTTATAAATATAGAATGACAAAAGGCAAACTCATTACTGTCCACAGGGTATGTTCCTAATAATGAGTTTCTTAGCATAATTATGAAGCATTATGAAGCAGGCTCCAAAATTAACACACGGCAAATGAGAGTAAAAAATGTCTGGTAAGTTTATTAATAATTCCAACATGGACAATGGTTCCAAATATACATTTATTCAACATTTAGTTGTGTTCTTCAAATTTGATTGGCTGCCATTTAACATGCATCACTCCAGACCAGTTTATTTATTTATTTATTTTTTCATTAAAAACATTCTAAATACAGTTTCTTGACTGGTATGAAATATTTATGGCAATACAATTTTCTTAAATCTCTGATGCTGCTTATTTGTGGGTCACACATACTGTTTATCAGTAATTTATTTAAATAAATCTACTGAACTTTAGTTCTATATTTCTTTAATATTTTGTATTTTTAGGGGACTTCATTGTATTAAACAATATTCCTTTAAACTATGCACTATTTTTTTCTATTTACAATAATGAAAATATTAGAAAAGTCTACTTGGAATATTTGTATTTTTATATTTCCCATTCATTTTCTATGGTGGTCATTTTTGACCATGATCTGTACAAGTGTGACTATTTTTAAGTCAAACATTGTTCACAATTCCTGTGTGTGTGTGTGTGTGTGTGTGTGTGTTCACAAAGTAAATGCCACAAAAGTCATGAAGTTTCACATCATTCCAAAGAAGTAAATAGTTTTAAAAATTAAAATGGTTAAATCACTCACCATTGTGGCATAAAGTGAACTTTGGACCCTGATTCGATACACTGCTTTACTACACATTATGGTAAAGGCAAAGAACACTATGTTGTTTTTGTTAATATCAGTTTAAAACAAACTGGAAGCTATTGATTTTACATTAAATTTTGGTAGCAAGAAGAGAAATCAGAGAGAAGATCAGGGGTTAATGAGACAGAGCTATTTTGCTGCATATCAAAGTCAAACCTGATAGAAAAAGATGAAATAGAGCACTGCTTTTTTTCCCCCTTTTTTTTAAACTCTGCTTCCCATTTGTCAGGCAGATTGGCTGTGAGAGGAGCATCCTGTCTGGTTAGTGGCTAGGACAGGAAGGATGTGGAAAGATCCCCAGGGAAAAGAGAAAACATCACTGCACGTCTCGGCTCTATCCCACAAGAGGCTTTGCTCAATATTAAGTGTAGACACACACACACACACACACTTCCATCTCCGGCTCAATCCATTGTCGATCTGTCCCACAAGCCCTCTCCCTAAAATAGCACAGGTTGTCAGGTATGATAAAAACAGCAGGCACGCTGTGAGACGGCAAGAATGAAAAATTCCTGTCTGTTTGTTTGTAACATTACAGGACTTGTATATTCACGGCCTCATGGGATGGTATCGAAGGCAGGAGCCATCCGTCATGCTAATTGGAACTGTTTATAAAGCAACACCACGCTGACAATATCTCTTTCTCTCTCTTTTTGCTCTGAATTAAACACAACACTGTGTAAATCTGAGCTGTCATGGCTTTTTAGCATGTTTGTTGGACTTATTTTCGAATAATTTAAAACTATAAATTCTTCTATTTATTCACCCTAATGCTGTTTCAACTATATGCTGAGCTGTAGGGACTTTACAAACTTGTGCAGAAAGAGCAGCATGAACATTCTTCAAAATATCTACTTTTGTGCACCATGACAAAATAAATAAAAAATAATTACTTAAATATTTGATTAATAAATGAATGATTTATCAAAGGAATAAATTACCTTTTAAAATATATGAAAACAGAAAACGATCATTTTAAATTGTAATAATATTTCACAATATTACTGTTTTTACTCATTTCTGATCAAATAAATGCAGCCTTGGTGAGCATTAAAGATGTCTTTCAAAAATATTTTTAAGTTCTAGATTGACAATTATAACCAAAACAATGCAAATTGTTAATATTTCTATCTTTCACCCTCCTAAGCATATCAATATTTCACACTTGAAGTTATCCAGTTGACTGAGGACACAAAACTTTAACCAGCAGAGCCTGAGGAGGGTCGCAGCGCCCCTGAGGTCTCACCCCGCAGCGTCTGGAAACTAAATCAAGCTGATTTTAAAACAGAGAGATCTTGTTAAACTTCATGAACAGGGCTCCAAGAAAAAGTAAGAGCACCCGAGAGGCAGTTAATAAACAGTGAAAGCACACGGCAGTGTTTGCCAAAGGAAACAGACGGCTTAGAGGGGGAAAAAGTCAAACTACTCACACACACATTCCCTTTGCCAGCTCACTGGAGCCTGCGATGAATGGAGGAGGAAAAGAGTGGCTTAAAAAGGTAAGGACTGATAGGATATCCTTGGGTCACAAAAATAATTTGGATGAAAGTAATTTCGGCAGCCTGGAGTTTCATACATGAGAGGAATACAAACGGCTTACTGTGGCGGAACGCGTAATGTCAGTGGAAGGAGGAAGTGAGGTCATCTGCAATCTCCTCTCAGATATTGCCTTTGTAGCCTGGGCTGAGGCAAGGTGATCACGACCCCAGTGCAGAAAATATACTGCATATGGATGCATCATTACCAGATTGACTCCTGGTCAAACACACCATCATGGGTAGAATGTACCTGTACTTTAAGAGAGAAACACACACACACACACACACACACACACACTTATCATCCATGCCTCTGCAAATGAACTGTGAGAGACATGAGCTATCTCGGTTAGCGGTCATGGGGGCTAGAGACAGGCTGCTTTTTTGCCCAGGACATATTGACGGCCCCTCAGAGAGCCACTAGCCTGATCTACAGCAGCAGTTGGGGTACTAAACACACACCACTGAGCTCATTTCCTCTTACAGCAAGAAGGAAGAGCCATTTCACATGACACAAAGAATAGAAAGCCCAAAATATGAAGGCAAAGAGTTACAGAAAGGCTATAATGTCTTGAAAGCTGCTACAAATTGCTCTAACTATTAAAGGAATAGTTCACCCACAAATGAAAATTTGCTAAAAATGACTAACCCTCAGGCCATCCAAGATGTAGATGAGTTTGGTTCTTCACTGGAACAGATTTGAAGAAATTAAGCACCACATCACTTCTTCACCAATGGATCCTCTGCAGTGAATGGGTGCCGTCAGAATGAGAGTCCAAACAGCTGATAAAAACATGACAATAATCTACTAGTAACCCACATGACTCCAGAACATCAATTAACATCTTGTGAAGTGAAAAGCTGCGTGTTTGTAAGAAACAAAGCCATTATTAAGGCGTGAAAAAGACCATTCCCTTTTGCCCTCTCACACCAAAATCCACCAATGGCAAAAAATGCCTTAACGATGAATTTGTTTAATAAACACAGCTTTTTACTTCACGAGACATTAACTGATGGACTGGAGTCGTGTGGGTTACTTGTGGATTATTGTGATGTTTTTATCAGCTGTTTGGACCCTCATTCTGACGGCACCCATTCACTGCAGAGGATCCACTGGTGAGCAACTGATGTAATGCTGATGAAATTCTCAACATCTGTTCCAATGTAGAAACAAACTCATCAACATCTTGGGTGACCTGAGGGTGAATACATTTACAGCAAATTTCCATTTTTGGGTGAACTATTCCTTTAACTACAATGAAATTACAAGTTGCTATTCTCATTTATTTTTGTTTGTTTACTTGCTTATTTCAACACGTAACAGAATTATCAGCTATGCTATTATCATTACGTGCGAATAAAAAACGCTGATAAAAAAGCAGCACATAAATACTGAAAATCGTTCGTGTTATTTATTGAGTGTTAAATAAAAGCTGCCCTGATATCTCCAAAAGGTGATATTACACTTGTTCCGTGTTACTCTACATCTCACCAGGAGAGAAAATCATGCAAAAACGGGTGAAAATTACCTCTGGGGCCACTCAAGAGCTTTCTCTCACACACACACTTGCTCATACACAAACACACACACATTCATGTGTCAAAAGAGCAATTACACGCCGGCTTAGTTCATGAAGACAAATGTAGAGCATTTTTCAGAAGCCGATTAACAGACTTTTTATCACACTAAAACCTGGGAATTTCATTTGCAGGTTTTAAAGAGTGCACACTATTTTTCTTAAAAAGAAACGAACCCCACACCTTCACTTAATAGGAGCATATCCTGTCTGCATATGATATTAGAAGACAAAGAATTACAGTGCAAAAGCGTATAAATATATATAAATATATATATATATATATATATATATATATATATATATAGGGCCTTGCTCTTCTCTCTCATCTGATTGGTTGTCCTCTTCACCTCAGCATGGGAATGATTTCAAGGTATCTCATTAGTGATTTAAATGAGCTTGGATCCTGTTTCATGCGTCCGTTTGCATCTGACACCACTTAAAGTGGTTACTGAAAGGGCACGGATTTCGTTCTTCCCCTTTTCTTTGTCTCTCAGAGGCCTTAAACCTAATATTTTTTGTCCAGACAGTCTGTTCATGCACTTCATAAAGGATTATAAGCATCATAAAGAGCCCATTTCATGTGTTTATGTGCTTGGAGAGAAAAAATTGAATCGTCTCATCACTCCCAAAGCTACAATAAACAGGTGGTAATAAAGGTGACGACAGCTGGAAGACGCTCCAGTCATAACAAAGGCTTTCCAAATAAGTGTTCCCAATATCCACAGAGTTTCTCCTTCATCTTCACAGCCACCTACACACACTCCATCAACTGAAAAACTACCGATTTCATATTTCATTATCCCCAGTGTGAAGCAGCCTTTTTAATGTAATTTGGAGTTAATCACCACACTGGTTCTGCACAAAATGAAATCATCCTTGCAGTAAAAATCTGATTAGCTTTCATGGTTCATTTTATAAAGCTGTGTCTGGCATTCCAAAATCCAGTCATGGAACTGATTAACCATCATTGCGTGCAACGGATCTTTACATTGTTATGCTGTGAACCTTTTATAGGAACACCTTTTCACCTTCACATTTGCAGAATTGTTTATAATATTTAATCCAGATGCTTAAAAATAAAATAGAAATGATATTAGTATATTTATGTTAAAAATAACACTGAAAATATACATTGAAACAAATTAAAATATGTATACAATTTTATTTTTTAATATTATTGCTATTCAATATAAACAATATTGTTAAATGAATTAATACCTTAAATTAAAAGCATTGTGTAATTTGTTTACACCTTTTGATGCCAATGAACTTAAGACATTCTAAAGTGTCCAAATAAGTTTTGTACACGATCTGCAATTGGGTTTTACCTCTTTAATATATTTTTTTACACTGTGAGGCTGATGATACATGGGGCAACTTTTTTGAGCAATGTTGCTTGGGCACTTTCCCATTGAGAATGGGTAACAAATTTTTATCTGGATATTTCAGATCGGTCGTAGGCCCTGTGTCTCGCCTGGTTGCCCAATGACGGCAACATTGCTTAAAAAGTTGCCCCATGTATCATCAGCCTCAGGTTCCTCAGGTGAGTCCTCCAACCCCGCAGCTTGTCTCTGTTCCTCTGTTGGACTGTTCTAAGGACACAGAGACACAGTGGCTGGAGGCTGAGAATCACTCAGCTGTGGAATGCAATAGCAAGGCCTTCGATGAAGAATACAGATGGATTTTAAACAGCTTTTACTCCTGATCTGGCCTAACACTTATTATGCCTTCTTTTCTTGTCTCTTCTTTTTCACAAAGACCACTAACAGTCTTCCACACACACACACACACACACACACACACACACACACACACACACACACATCCCACCTCTCCGGAGCTCTCAAGAGGTAGAACAGATATAATTTCACAGCTGAGCTGCTAAAGCCACTGAGCTGTGGGCTGTATGAGATTTCACACCTGAGGTTACAATAGCGTTACAGATTGGATCTGTGACTTTACAAAGTGAAGGCACGCACACTCCCCTTGAGCAACCCCCGCCTCCCGTGACAAAAGAGTACATATCCTCTCAATGGATCTACACCAATCGTTTGGATAAAGTGATGGGAATACAGCCCAGGGAATGATTGTGGTGGTAAAGCAAACACATTGATTTATTTACTAGCACTAACATATGCGGATCAGCATCAAGTAAGTGGTCAAGATTTGACTGGTCAGCATAGCTATGTTAGTCCCTGCAGATAGACACACAAATACACTATCTGACCACAGAAAAAAAAAGGGCAGTGTATTTTGAGAGTTATAAATATGACATGATTTCCAGTATCTAATATTATGATTATTCATAATTATATTTGCATTTGTAATATTGATTATTCATAATGATTTACAATGAATGTTTAAATGTTATTATGTATGTGTGTGTGTGTGTTGCCCTTCAGCCTTGATTTATTCATGATACAGCATGGCCTCTTGTACCGTATTGCTTACTTTATATATATATATATATATATATATATGTGTGTGTGTGTGTGTGTGTGTGTGTGTGTGTGTGAGTGTGTGTGTTTATAAGTTTTTCTTCTTTTATTAGTGATATATATTCATATTTGTAATTGTTTTTTTTTTCTGTTTTGTTTTTTCTTTTATTAGTCACTTAGCATTTATAGCTGAAGTGATTGCCTCGAAACGACCTGCCTGAAGAACTTCACCACCCCGAGCAAACACAGCAGATTTCAAAGTGAATACTTCCTGTGCCAGCCGAGCTGATCCCTGAACAGTATCTACACCTTCAAACTGTCGCCACAGCTTCAGAACGAGGCTGAGCCATCTCCCAAAACCACCCGAGGAGCCGATTATGCAAATGCAAGGCTAGCTAATTAATTGGCAGTCAAAGAGGAGTGCTCGTCTCCCAAACCCTGCACTACAGAGATCGCTTTCTTGACAGCGGATGGGGGATCGTGCCCAGAGGCAACAACAAAATAACAGAGATTTACAGTGGCTGATGATAATCAAGAACCATAATTGCTTTTTCAATCACAATGATAATGACACAATCTTGATGTAGAGCATTGTAATTGTGCTATTAATATGTATACTCTCTCAGCACTGCAGCCATCTGTTGTGTAGAGAGAGAGAGAGAGAGAGAGAGAGAGAGAGGTGCTCAAAGGCTCTTCAGCACTTTAAGAGGACGCGTTATGCAGCTCACAGCCGTCAGAACGAGGTCAAATGTGTATATAATGAGGGCGTTAAATGGCTGGTTGGCTGGTTAAGAGCAATTTACTCTCTGAGGAGAAACAGTGAAAAGTAATACGCCATGTCAGCACTGGTAATTAAAGATTACAGTGTATTTAAGTGAGCTTTGGCGTCATCAAAGATTGTCCCTTGTTCTGTCAAATGACAACAGGTATGTTTTTTGGCTTTATTTCAATAATATAATGCTAAACAAATTCAGAATTTACCCTCTTGAGGTAAACAAATAAACACTAAAATATTTGTATTTTGTGAAATAATACACTGTTGCGTAATTTTGTTATGAAATCAATGCTGGCTAAATCAGTTCTTTCTCCTGGGAGAAAACTATTCTAAATGTAAATAATTCAGTGCAACAAACCATATAATCAAAGCAGCAAAATAAACAGGCTTATAAATGTTTAAAAAGTGAGGAGAAAACACTGTCGATATCTTTTGTTGTTGAAGTCGAAAGCTCTGCATTATTATAGCGCAAATCCATCTGTCACTTGATTTAATATACACAAACTAAGTAGACGCTTGTGTGGGATACTTGCAAAACCATCATAAAAATATGACCTAGACTGTATTAAATTCATGATCATAATATATGTTTTAAAGTAGAATGTCTAAACTGAAATATAGGCTACAAAGGTTAATAGTTTTTGAATTATGTAAATATTTACCCTAAACATATTTTAGAATTTAAATCAATTTTGAAATTATAATCTAACATTTAAAAATAAAATATTAAAAACATTTTATATACTTCAACTACATATGTAAATTTGAGCATGTAAACCCCTGGTTTCACAGACAAGGTTTAAGCCTAGTCCCAGACTAAAATGTAAGTCTGAGCTTTCAACTGAAAGAAACCTGCACTGACTGATTTTAAAATATATCAGTGCCTTTGTTTTGTCTCAAGATGCACAGCAGCATTATCCTAATTGAACTATGGCCTAATCCTGGCTTAGTCTAAACCTTATCTGTGAAACCAGGCAAAAGTAACAACAATTATTAATAGAAACAATTGCACGAACAAAAAGTCCTTAAATAATAATAATAAATAAATTATATATATATATATATATATATATATATATATATATATATAGTAGTAGTATGGAGATTTTTGTTCATGTTTGTGTGATAAAAAAATAATAGTACTATGTTGGGACGGCACTTGATGTCCTGAAGCAAGACCAGCTGAGAACCACTGTGCTAGATAGTTTTCCATCATAACACAAAATTGACTGGATAAATGAATACAGAAATACGCAAATACGGAATAAAACAACCACAGAATTGAATCATGGCACACTGAATGTTGGAAACCTAAGTGGCAGTATAGTACTGTGAACATCACTCTACCTACCACATTTAATGTGCAAAAATATGAAATATTAAGATACAGCAAAACGCTGCTAAATCTATCCTTTCCTTTCCACTCACTGTGAAGTCAGTTCACAAAGCTGCTTTTAAGCTCATATATATGAAAGAGTCTCTTCTGTCTGAAAACACCTGTAACGCACAGCCGCAATCTCAGACGATCTCTTCAATAGCTGTATTGCTTTTACTAACGTAGTCACCCAGAGCGACTGATAAAGTCAATGTGGGCCCAGAGCAACCGGCTGCAAATGATTTATGCTTCAGACCAGAAGCTAATCACACATTCACCAGGTGTGGGATGTAATACACTCTCCCGTCTCTCCAGATGGTATAGCATCCAAGAGCCCTCAAGGTTCCTCCGCATCCGATTCTGGCCGCAACGCCGAGCATGGAGCAGAGAGGTTACATACCAGGGCCGCACAGCTCGGCCCGTAATAGCGGGGGTAATTAGATCGAGCACACCGCAGACCGCATGCCGGCATATGGTACCTTTCAACCGTGAGCCCGCAGCTAACAAAGGAAGGAGTATTTTACATGGTGCAATCTCTAATCTCATAAACAATACTAAAGACATGATGTAAGCCTCCAGGGTGCCATGAACGCCGAGGCATATTGCATTTAGATGGAGCCCATGGGGCCGGAGCTGAAATATGGTGATTTGATTGCAAGCGTCTGTAAATAGCTTTTGCCAGTTCAGTCGGCCTACGCTGACAACACGATTTGCAGCACAGCTTGCTTTGATTCGGTGGGAAATAAAACACACAAACTCACTGCAGAGCCGCGCGTTCTGAAGCGAGATGTTTTGAATTTCACCAAAGGCTTCGGTCCCTGAGATCAGAGACTTGATATAACTATCTGGGCAAGAGACAAATTCGCTCGGTTTCGCTCGCCTTTCCAACTGGCAGACTTCACAAAGTTACTTGACATTCCTGTTTGAACTCCTTTGAAAAATCGCCTCCATCTTTGAGCGTTTGCAACAAGATGCAAGGAAAGATAGCTTGACTGGTCGCAACCTACAATCGTGAAGTTTACTGTAAAGATCTGTATTTAATCTCGCACACATGCCCGCCAGCCACTGCCAGATGGAAAGCTGGCACTCGCCACGGTGGATTTCACAAATGGATGCTGTGCAGCGAGGAGCACAACACTAAACAGATGTCAATTACCAAATCAAAGCGTGAATTACATTATCGGCGCTTTTAGATTTCAGCAGACCTTTGTCTCGCAGCACAAAGTCAATTCGATTTACTGATGCGCGCAACGGCAAACTTCCCACTCAAGACATCCAGAAGTGAGGAAAATAACTCAATAGCAGGTCAAATGAGCAAGTAACGAGAAATGGCCCTGGAACAGAGAAAGCCGGCTCTGCTAGGGGAGGTGATAAACATTTCCATTTCTCTCTGCCGCACACACTCGCGCAAGAATGGAGGTGCAAGCAAAGGTGAAAGAGGGAAAAGAGCACTGAAGTTTTTTTTGTGTGAAAAAGGTGTTTAAACTTGACAGTGCCTTAAAGGAGAAACAAAACTGAGCTGTGATTTCGCCTTCGCTAGCCTGAGGCCGTTCACAGCAGCTCAGAGTCAGAGCTCTGTAGAGGCAAAAGACCTGCGGTGAGAACCATTTACACAGTCTGGATGCATATTTTGTGCCTTTTCTTCCATTTCTATCATACACAACAACATCTATGATCACCCTATGGGCAGATGTGCCTTTAGAAGCCATGGATGCCGTAGTTATTTATATTTATCTTTACATAGGAGCACATACTGCACATCAGACATGAGAAACCTCAGAGCTTCTTAAAGGGACAGTACAAAATACGTATAAATTATTGTTTATTAATGCTTTTTTAAAAGTGATGCAGATGAGGCTAAAAAAAATGACCAGAGCCTGATTCTGTCATCATTTATTCACCCTTAAGTCTTTGCAAACTTGTATGACTTTCTTGAAGGATGTTTTAGTTCCCATTAACTTCTACTATATTGTTTCAGACCATACAATGAGAACCTAAATTGTTATCAAGATTCTTCAAAACATATTCTTTTGATATCCACAGAAAAATTAAAGTCTGCCTGGAACAACATGAGGGTAAGAATGACAGATGACAGATTTTCATTCAACCACTCCAAAAAAAGCTAATGTGAAGGTTAGGTCAAGCTTTATAGTGTAATTTGGCTCTGAAAAAGTACATTCTTGTATTTTCTGGATTTTTCTACTTTAATGCAAAGCATTTTGGGCCAAATTTGATTGCAAATTAAATGAGAGCATTTTCTAAAGCACAGAAAACCATTGTTCTGGAGCAAAAGGAGCATGTGATTGGCCAAGTTTTTTGTTATGCTTCAATCATTGATCATGTCATCATTGAACATGCATAAGCGTTTCCATGTGTCCTCCAGCCTGCGGATCCTATGCTTCTGCATGTGACAAGAGCGCCCCCACATGGATCTAAATGATATGTTAGTTTTAATACACTTACACCCCCCCATCACAGATAAAAGATTAATCAATATCAGGCCATTTATGTAAAATATTAGTTAATGCAAATGTCTTCAGTATCCAGTTGCTCCAACTGTTGGCAATTGTTTTGGCAATCACAATGCCAGCCATACGTCCTCCTCAATTTGTTCTAAATATAACTGAAGTGTGTCATTTTTTATATATTTTTAATGCAATTTTAAAATCCCAACACAATATACAACTAATTGAGTAAACAAAGAGTTTCCAAAAAGTTGTTTTAATAGAAATGTTCAAAATGTAAGATTGACATGTATACAAACCAAGGTAACAAATAAAATTCAGATGTCACGCTTCAAGAAAAGGTGAATTTGAGCCAAGAAAATACTCTTTTAAATTGTGGTCTAGAAAACAGACCAATAATATCACTGTAAAGTGCCCTGGACTCACATTTCGTCGCTCACTCAAATACACACTTAACTAACAAGCTAACAATTAGAAAATACCTACTACATCTACAGCAAGTTGCTTTGTGACCAGAATTACTCCAATCCTTCACGACAGGCCAGAGAATGAACGTCCAATTCGCTTACAAAAAAAAAAGGCTTGCTGGAAAGTCAAATGTTGTTTTGAGTCAAATATAGATGGTGGTTTTGGCTGGCAACAGAATATGGAATTGCAATCTATATTTTTATCTTTCAGTACATCTCGTCCTTTGTTTTGAAAAATGGTACCCCGTGATTTGACTATTCATATGTACCATATAAATACAGTTTACGTAAAACTATATCAAATTAGAATTTCTTTCGTTATCTTCATTCCAGATGTTTTCTTAACTTGTGGTGTGCCAAAATGGAGGAGAAAATTCATGTTCGGTGTTTTGAGTGGACTGACTTTAAACTGAAATGGTCCCAGCACTAGTCCAACAGCTGTAAGTCGTCTATCATTATACTGCTTTGCATGTTCATAAGCAGATTCCTGGAACATGAGGCTTAACCTTTACATGGGACAAAAACTCATTCCAATCTATGCATAGTCCCATTAACTTTTCTATTTGTCTGTTTGTGTCGTCACAGTGCCTGTGTGCTGGAGCTAATGATGTCCATGAAGGTGGCCTCTATCTGATAGCACAGCTGTACATCAGGATCGGCTCCACCCAGCTCCTCTGCAGACCTCTTGCATAGAGAGTATTTGGATTCTGATAGCGGTATTTCCTGTGGCTTCTGTCTCAGATACTGGAGCCCTAAACACAAGAGCACAGTGAATTAGATCTAAATCTATGGCTACATGATTTGGCCACACCATATTGTGATCATATCTTGAGAAATGAACTGTGAAAAGATAACCTCATATTACTGATGCTTAGATAACAGATAAAAGAACAAAGAAGGCATAGAACACTTTGAAACAGAAGCTCACATGCTCAACAGACTGTGCAAAACTATAAACTTGGAAAGAATGCCATTTTTTTGTCTGCCAAATTCTGCAGAAACAGTTAGGGTCTTCAGACTTGAAAATCAATCTCAAATCACTTTTAACTGTCCAAAAAGAGAAGTGACTGAAAACGAACCTACTTATCTTTTGATTCATGGGGTACCTGAATTTGCAAGTGGATATTTATTTACTTCACAGGTCACTTGTCACTAACACAAATGGTTTGGAAGTCTATCAAGCTAAATCTGATGGTAATATAATAACAAAATATTATAGTTATAGTTGATTATATAACTGTTGCAACAGAGATGGAAATACAATTTTTAAATATATGAATTATGCTTCCATCTTTGTTGCCACAGTTTTGGAAGTGCCTTTTTCTGTTCTAAAGAAGGGGGTGTCCCAATACGTTTGTCCATATAGTGTATGTACAAGTCATTGGGGTTTAGTAAAGAGTTTTTGGCTCAAGATCTGCATTTAAAGTCACACCAGAGGTGTTCAGCTTGGATTAGGACTTGGCTTTCTGCAGACCAGTCAAGTTCTTCCACACTGACTCAATCAATCATTTCTTTTTGAACCTTGCCTTATACACAGAGGCATTGTCATGTTAGAATAGAAAAGTGTCCTGTCCAAACTGTTGCTTTAAAATTAGAAGCACACAATTCCCTAGAATATTATTATATGCTTAAACATTAAGATTTGTACTCATGGAAATTACTAAAGTAGTCGAACCGGTTCATTAGAAGGGGGTGACCCAATAATTTTGGCAATATAGTGTATATACATATATTGCATTACAGCCGTTAAATACATAATCATGTACCTTTCTTTTTTTTTGTCAGATTTTCAAATACTTTTTTGCTTCAAACCAAAATTTGTAATGTTGTGTCACTGCTAGTTGGTTCTGGTTCTTGGCTTTTAACTCTTTAGCTCTTAAGACTTGGTAACACTTGACAATAAGGCGTCATTCGTTAACATTAGTTAATGAATTAACTAACATGAACGAACAATGAACACTACATTCATTACACTCTTTATTAATCTTTGTTAATGTTAGTTAATAAAAATACAGTCGTTCATTGTTTGTTTATGTTAGTTCACAGTGCATTAACGCATTAGTAAATTCTGAAATTGACAATAACTAAGATTAATAAATGCTGTAGAAGTATTGTTCATTCTTAGTTCATGTTAACTAATGAACCTTATTGTAAAGTGTTACCGACTTTATCAACCTATGGAAAAAATAAATGGAAAAAATACTTCAAGAACCAAGGCAAATGAAAAAGTCGGCATGCACTTTTTCACTCTATTAGATCTGACTTTGAACGGAGTAAAGCAATTTAAAATCTTGCCCTGCCCCATACAATAGCCATAGATCAATTCAAATGAAAAACAGCTCAGTCAAATAAGACAAGAATACACTCACTGGCAATGAGAGGGTCAATATCTCTGGCCTTGGTGGTGACATCAGCAGCAGACACCTGTCCCACCTGAACCAGCAGGGACATGGCATCATCAAAGAGTGGGGGGAAAGCCTTGCAGAATGAAACCAGGCATGGCAGCGTCGGCATGAAAAATGCAAAGCGCTTGGCACGGGTCAGCACTGTGAAAGATACCAAAAATTGTTTAGAATCTCATGCAATTTTTGGTTGTTTTGCTAGATAACATAAAACTAAAACTGCACAGGAACTGCAGGATTTAACAGTGCTCAAGACTCCTCGGGTACACTATTCAATAAAACAATAAATGGATGGCTGATGCATAATTTATAAACACTGCAGATGAAGGTTTGTCACAGGCAGTAATAAGTGGCCAGCAGAGGGCAGTGTGTACTAAGATAATGGGACAAGTTTGCACAGGTTGGTTTTTGCTACAAAAGGCGGCAAGGTAATGGGGTCTGATATCTCCAATTATCAATGTTATTTTTAGACACTCTTTAATAAAATGCCAGCCCTAATAAATGAATAAGAACAGAGACCAAGGTAAAGAGAAAATGGAAGAAAGATAAAGAGATAAAGCAACAGATGAAAGAGTTATTTCTACCTGTGAGGAGGGTGCCCATCACACTAATGGCAAGACGTGCCACACTGAGGGATTTGGGCAGGGCGTACTGGGTGCACAGATGGGACAACAGCTGTATGGCGAAGATCTGTGCCAGACAAAACAAAACTGCCATTAGCATCAAGCCCAGAGGTCAACCCTCAGGGCTCACCATGTGTCTGTGATTCAAGTAGCATAATACATACTATTAATACTTCAACTTATAGCTAGACAGCTCTAAATGAAGTTGTAGTACAGGGGTCACCAAGTTCAGTCCTGGAGGGCCGGAGTCCTGCAGAGTTTATCTCCGACCCTAATCAAACACACCTGAAGCAGCTAATCAGGTCTTACTAGGTATACTTGAGACTTCCAGGCAGGTCTGTTGAGGCAAGTTGGAGCTAAACTCTGCAGGACACCGACCCTCCAGGATCAAGTCTGATGACCCCTGTTGTAGTATATATTATAAAGCTATAAAGAGTCTTGTATCCTACCAAGTATACGTACATACTAAATACAATAAATTCTAGAAAGAGAAATTAGATTCTGTGTATATTCGTGGTATAACAAATGAAGGGATTCAAATTAATTCTGGAACTTGGGACTCGGAAGTGGCAACTGATCTATTTAGTAGTCCTGGCTGAAAATACTGATAGTTGCTTACCTGTTTCTCCAGCTGTGGCTGAGCGAGGAGTTCTGGGATAAAGTCTAGACAGATGTGCATGGAAGGAATTCCTGCCACCGTCAGAGGGAGCAAAGCCTGCGGATAACCCTGAAGAAACATTTAAAGAACATTTAGAAAACTTTCAGAACTCAATTAAAGCTTTAGAACCCAATTAGAGATTTATCCTTTATCTGAAACTGATTCACAAAAACCTAAAGGCTGTTTTATTCTTTAAAACGTACTTCATAGTTAATTTTAGTTTAAAACTGTTCAAGTCAAGATGAGAATGACCCGATTTTTTAATACATGTTCCTGCTAAATTTGCAAATGATTTACTGGTGCACATAAAAAAAAATAAGAGCTATTATAGTGTCACAAAGTTTTACACTCTTGTTCAAAAGTTTCAGGTAGGAAAGATTTTTACATTTTACACTCTCATGCTCACCAAGGCTGCATTTATAAATGTACAATAAAAAATATAGAGTTTGAAATTTAAAAGAACTGTTTTCTATTTGTAATATATTTAAAAATGTAATTAATTCATGTGATGTGAATTTTCAGCAGTCATTACTCCAGTCTTCAGTGTCACATGATCCTTTAGAAATCATTCTAAATATGCTGATTTGCTGCTCAAGTAACAGTGCTATTTAATATTTTTGTGGAAACTGTGACACAGGTTTTAAGGAGTTCAAAAGAACAGCATTTATTTCAAACCAAAATCTGTTATATTGTTATAAATGGTCTTTATATTAAATACTTTTGAATTAAATGAATCCTTGCTAATAAAAGCATTAATTTCTTTAAAAAAATATTAGTGACTCTTTTGAACAGTACTGTAACTTGATTTTAACCCCTCCCCTCCAACCACCTGTCATACAGAGACCACTTGTCACTAATCAATCTAATCAATTCCCAATGGATAAAATGTCATTTTTCCCATTGGATATCCTGTTTCACTTTGAAATACATGACATAAAAATGTTAAATCCATATTGAGAAAAAAAAAACATTGTGTGTGTACTGTCTTATGATCAATATGCATGTATGTATAAAGTATGTATCTTAATGGTAATGACAATACTGTAACTTAATTACCTGAAAGTGTACTAGTTTGGCAATGTTGGGGTCTGCGATGAACATTTGGTGCAGCAGGCAGCAGATGAGACACTGCACCTCCCTCAGGTCACTGAGCAGCCCGCCCTCTGCCTCGCGCTCCCCCTGGGCCCCCGCCCAGCCCCCACGTCGCCCACCTGCTTCCGCATGGGAAAACCTGGAGCAGACTGAACGCTCCTCAACAGGCTGTCTGCTCCTCCACCTCCTCCCAGCTGCAGCTCCTCCTGAGGGGACGGCAAACACACCTCCAGCAAGATCTGTACTGCTGCACTGTCCTGAAGGTGGACAAAAACAACACAAATATGCCAAATGCACAAACTGATGATTCAGAAAACAGTATTAGACGTGTGTGTGCATGTGTCTACCTGAGCAGCCAACAGAGCGTTCTTCAGCTCTTCTCTGGTGACCTCAGGGGTATCAGGTTGGCCACTCAGCCCAAGGTTTGATACAGTCTGAGCTTGTCGCTCAAATTCAGCCGTCTCTTTCAGGTGGGCGTTCAAGTAGGCCTTAGATGCCAACAGGTACCCATTCAGCATATGAAGAGTGACGTCCATTAGTGGAGGACACCTTCATGAGAACAAACACACATTCCTTCAGTAAGACTAAGATTAGCATGAATTATAGAATTTCTTTAGGGTATTTCTTATCAGGTAATACCTGAAGATTCTGGAGTCGCAGCGCAGGACAATGAGAGGATCCACCATCAGATCATTCTGAGTGTATTTCTGCTGCCGCAGTAGCTTTACTGAAGGCTGCAGAGCGTTTACCGTCATCACCCACAGCCTGACAGAGGAAAGAGACTTAGTACGAGTGCTGAAGTGCAAGATTCCCTTCCATTTTACTAAACACAGAGGAAGTCTCACTTGCGTGGCATGACTGTATTAAGTACCATCCAGAGTTTGTTAACAGTCTGTAGGATCCTGCGAGAGACGCCGTCCTCTAAGAGCAGCCCCATGCTGGCAGTCAAAGCCTCTGCGTATGGTATCAGATCTCCCGCAGAGAGCAGCGTCAGGTGCTCCAGGATACGCAGCAGCCTGGGCCCACCAGAGAGAACATTCTGGAAAGCTAAGAAAAAATAAATAAAAGAAAAAAGATAAATGGTTAATTAAAAAAAAAATAATCACAAACAATTGCTTATATTAATTATTTGACTATATTTAATTCAAAAAGAGGCTTTAGACGTCAATATATTTGTTTGTTTTATTTCCATATTAAATATAGCATAAGCCTGTCACCGTCTGTGAATACAAGAATCCTGTGGAGAAACAGGCCTGTCAGAGCAGCGTTGTATGAATACAGAAACACCTTCAGGCTCATTACTCCGCAGGTGCAAAACTGAGTCATGCACATGAAAGGTCAGACTACAACAACAAACTATTCATATCATAGACCATAATAAGCACTTGTGATCTCCTCCAGTGCCGAAGGGCCTTATGAGTCTTAATGTAGAGTTCAGTGGTCTGGTTTACTGTAGTGTGAAAACTGCTTGAGAAATACATTGTACAGCAGAGATGTGCTAATTGCTTTTGCAGAATCCACCTGAGCGACCACTTTTCTATTTTTACCCATGGTGGCTGTAAATTTTATAAAAAAAATTGTATAGACATATGCCTTTCCATTTCCTTATTTTGACCTTGTGTTGATATAGCCAAAACTGACTTGTGTGACATATCCCCTTTTCTTCACTTTTAATCCATATTAATATTCTTTACTGTGTAACAATGGATAAAAACGGATGCATCAAATACATTTTTTAATTATGAGTCAAATTTCAAAAATTGAGTAAATGGCAGAAAATCTTTAATGCAATCTCGGTCACATCAGAAATGTGATTTCCACATTTAGCTCTTAACTAAATGGGCGATAGTGTGAGTTTCTTGTACCCTCTCGTAGCTGTGTCTGTGAGTATTTGCAGGTTGAGGATGTCAGCAACATCTTCCTCAGTAAAGGCAGAGTACCAGTCACTTCTTCTTCACTGATCCAGTCCTCCACCATGCATAGGTGAGGATAGTTTGTGGCCAGTAGACGCAGAAGAGCAGAATGTAAGCCTAAAAAAGAAAATAAATTTAACTTTTTTTTTTTTTTTTTTGGGAAAGTATAATAGCATTTTCACTGTTTGCATGTATACAGTCTGTAAACCAAAGCACATAAAATTAATGAAACATTTTTAGCAAGATATCAAGTATCAGTGTCATGTAATGAGACAAAGAATTGCATCTAGTGATGCAACTAAATATGGCTATATTATCACATATTTTAAATCTACTCTGCTGAATGTAAGTGCAATGGAGGTTAACGGGTGTCCTTTACCTCCCAGCTCCTGCTGCAGTCCTTGGGCCTGGCGAATTAGGTGTTTAATGGGAATCTGGTCCATGAGGGCAGGAGAGTAGGATTTTGGTTTCTTCTGCATAAGTGCTGGGAGAAGAGAGAATGCATGGTTATCAGGCTGTTTGTTAAAAATAGGCCTCTGTGGTGCAACTCATGTACAGGTGATTTTTCATTGTATTCCAGTTCATTAGCACAGCCAAAGGGCATCATTACTCCAGAATGATAGAGGAGAAGAGAGGGAGAGAGGGAGATTAAATAAGCACAGCACTCTGGGAAGAGCTGTGTGCATAAACACTGAAGAGTAACCGCTCTAATAACCGATGAGAGGCTTCCAAAGCAAAGTCAAACTGCAGGTGATTGGTGTGAGTTTGAAGCAATTTAATATGCAGAGGAGAGAGCAGGAAGCTAAGCTGTATCGCTCTCATCCTAATATTATAACAGCACACAGGGTGGCAAGACAGGAACTTACATAAGCGAGCATACACCAGATTAACTGGAGATAAAATGATTAAGTCCTGTTGTGCAGAGACTATCATTTAATAGCTGAATTGTTTAAAAATTAAACAAAGAAAAAGGCTGTAAGAGAAGACAAAATCAAAAACATCTTTTTCAACTAATTAAACTGGAATTTGAATTGAATGGATCAATCGGAAAAAGTGAATTCTAATTTAAGGAAATGTAAAACAGGAAATATACTATTCACATTTAAAATGAAATGAAATTGAATAATAAATAAAGTTAAAAAAATTGTATGAAATAAAAGTTAATTTTTAACTTAACCTTAACTTTTAACATAAACAATTTTAATTAAGTAAAAATATTTGAAATTCCACCTAAATTATATCAGTTAAGTGTGTAATATACCTACCCAACGTCTTTGTATTCGCGAGCAGAGCTTCCTCATACGACAGGATGTAATAGAGAATGAGCAACTGGGTGGTGATGGTGTACCGAGAACGGACTTTCCCTCCATCTCCCTGAGAGAGACAGAAAAATTAGAGTGGGAGATGGAGAGAGGTCAAACAGGGGTTAAAAGGAATGGAAATAACAGGAATAAATGGTTTTGATCTGCATCGGACAGATCTGGAGATATACAGTGTATAATCTAGACAAGTCACATTTATTTATATAGCGCTTTATACTATACAAATTGTTTCACAGAATCTTCACATTAATAAACATGAAAATAACACTGTGTTAATGTTGTAAAATTCATCAATTATGAAACAAATTCAATTTGATTTGTAAAGCAGCTTGACAGAAGACAATAATACCATAATTCAGCTCAATTTAGAACATCGTATCAATTCAGTTCAATAACTGTCAATGCTGCAAACTCCAATTCAGCTATAAGCAGCTCTACATAAGACAATAGTGTCATTATTCAGCTCAAGTCAATTCAAAGTTGATCCAATTTAGTTCAAAAACAGCATGGGATGGAAAGTTAGTGTCATTTTCCAGCTAAATTCAGTTCAAATTTAGTTCTCATCCGATAGTGTCAATGCAGTTAAAATTATAACATTAATTTCTAAATTAAAGACAATTGGCATTCAGTATTAGTGATATATACTTTACCACAGACCACACATGATAACAGGTCTTTAATACTATTAAACCTCAATTGTTTCAAAGTGCCTTTTGACCTATATAATTTATGCTTCTATCAATGATCAATGCTTTTATCAGTCTTTTAAAAAATCCGAATCTTGGCTTGTACATATTGCAATATGCCATTGGTCTAAAAATAACCTTCAATAATATCTATGCAACTGATTTTTGCTATGGCAGGGCGGTCATTTCTCACAGTTAGTTTTTTATTTTTTGAGATTTTGCAGTCAACGTGACCGAAAAGATGCTTAAGCTCCACCCACCCCTGCCAAGCCCTGGAAAACATTAAGGATCTCCTGCTCTGTGATTGGCTGGTTGGTGGCCTCAGGGTTGGTCTTGGAAGCAGGGGTCAGGATGGAGTTAATGTAAACATCAATTAATGGAAGCAGCTGAGTGTGGAGTGGAGTAGTCGTCTCGCACAGCTGTCTGAAGATCCAGTCCTAAGAAAAAAGGGTAAAAAAAAACACAAAGAAAGAAAGAAAGACACTCAGAGATCATTCAGAATAAGTGAATTATCCAATCATCTACCTCTGGCACTCGGGTGATTAAATCATCTTTCCAGCTGAGCAGATCAATAGCTATAACACGGCTTACTGACTCTAGAGGAGGCAGATTTCAGTCTTTAAGGCTGACGATGTAATTGTGAGGAAACATTCTGATCAGCCAGGCGATGCGCTACCACATTCAAAAACCACATCCTTAATTAAATCAATGGAGTGTCTTTCCATGAGTCAGGAGACGAGCCAGCCAGTCAAACAGATAATAGAACCCAGTGGATTCAAGTCGATACTAGCACTGAACAGAGTCAACAGAGTAATGGAACGTAGTTAGCAAGGAGCGGATTTTAACAGAACACAAAAACAAAACAGGATAAGAAAGAAAAAAAAAGAACAAAATAGACTGCAAAACAACAATTACAATACAACAGAATTTAACAAACGGAACACAGACAAAGAGAATGGAATAAACAAACAAACGTAATAGAACAAGACAGAATAAAACAGGAAATAGGAAACCACACAAATAAAGTAAATGAGAACGCTTTACAAAACACCAGAAGAAAATATATACATAGAAAATAATAGAAAACAAAATAAAATATAATAAGATAGAACAAGCAAACATACGTAAATAGGATGTAACAAAAAACAGAACACAACAGAACTGAAAATTACAAAAAAAAATACAGTTGGAAAAAAAATAAAAACTGTTAACTGTTTTTTTTTATTGTTATTATAGTAAAATGAGAGTAGACATATTAATCATGATTTATTTTATAACTGCTGAAGAATCAAGTTCTTTAATAAAAACTGGTAACTGAAGGGGAAAAAGAAATATGACTTAGGTTTTAGAATTTTAATTCACTTTAGAGTTTTTTTAATATATTAATAATAATGTGTTCATTTAAATGCTATTATGTCATTTAGTGCCCCCCCCCCACCCAGAAATTTGCTTTCAAAGAATAGCAAAGAAACAAAAAGGATAGAATTTAAATTAGAATAATAAACTAACAAAGAATGCAAGAAAATAGTATGGAACACAGCACCAAAGTACAAAAAAAAAACAACACAACACAACAGAATTCCATCAGAACAGAAACAACACAGTCAGAAGAGTATCCTCAGGATTACCTTTATGGACACTTTGTGTTTGGTGAAGGCTCTGCTCCTCAGGAGCTGGTATATGCAGTGGATGGGGAGGAATCCTGTGATGTTGGCACTGAGGTTATTAGTAACGGCCACTCGCACAGCATGTGCTGTGACCACCTGTGACAAGACAAAAATCCACTTATCACAAAATCTGTCTTCATGCCATAATTGTACACCGACATTAACATTTAAGATATTCAACAGATGTCTTATCCATAATGACAAAAAGTGCTTTGTTTCCATTTGTTAGGACCGCCATGTTCAACAGATGGCAAGCACGCAGTTCTCAAAGTTATCTGCTAAGACAGGATATCTATAATAGTGCATGTAATAATATGGCAGGCTGTTAGTAATTAAGATGTTTGCTCTGGTGCCTACACAGTTCTTGCAATATGTCAAATAAATTGCACAAAGTCAGAGGCACAATTATTTTTACAAAAACATTGTTCTTATTAGAAGAGACTAATGACTGTTCTGCATTAAAACACCATCAATCCACTGTAAAGAAAGAGGCACCTGTTCTGTGAAGATTTCCTGAGTGAAAATGGTCTTCATTTTGCTCAGTGAGCTGGGTTTGATGGCGATCTGTGGAAGGATAAAGAGTTTAAGTCAGTTCTCAACCAGATTCAACTCTGTGCAAGGTTTAGAAACTTGAAAAACAAATTTCAACAAAATTTTCAACTAGTTTTTTTTTTTTTTTTTTAATGTCGAGAGTGACTCATTCTGGCTAAACAAACCCTCCATGACTCATCTATCTGTACCACATCAATAATGTACGACTCAGCTAAGGGCAATTACATATTACACAGACGTACTTTTGCCTTCTCAGGGATGTGCATGTTCCTAGACACTAACAATCAATAAATCCACCAATTAACACCGTCTCTTCTGTGACTTTTACAGTGCAAGCCAAGTATAATGGATGTTTATACCTAGAGGACTAATTCTGGAATTTAACCAATGTTGGCATTTAAGCCCCAAAGTAAACAGGACTAAGTACCCCCTTTGTTTGGTTCTAAATTTGACTTGTTTTTATAGAGAAACAAACAAAAACCCAGTACCTCTAGAGTGAACCACTGAAGGATAGACTGACCTACTGCTGTAGGCACTAGAATTAATTGATTTTGTCTAATCAAAAACTAATTATCTTAATTATAAAGCATGTTTGCTTATTATAAGCTAAAATCAAATGTTCAGAATGTCCAAAGCGGCTGTCTAGGTAAGTCAGTTGAAACAGCTAAAATTCCTATTCAGGTGGGTTTGTTTGAAATGTGTGTTCCACAGATATACTCTGTGAAATTCCAGTCTCTGTGTCCTCACACAACTTTGGTAAAAAATTACAGAGCATATTAGCTACTTTTTCCATCGGTTATCTTTGGGGTCCTCTGTGAAATTAAACCCACCGGGATAGAAACATCTGCGACTGTGGAATGTATTTTTAACGCTCATTTATTTATACACTCATTACTCTAACTAAAAGGACAATTCTCACTAAATGTACTACCTAGTGCACATTCATTATAGAATTCCCTAATCATATACACTATTGTTCAAAAGTTTGGGGACAGTATGAGTTTTTTTTTTATATATAAACATGCAGAAATCCAGAAAGGACACATTAAGTTGTTTTAAAGGGACAGTAAAAACATTTACAAACTAAAGATTTACATTTCAAACAAATGCTGTTCTTTTCAACTTTCTATTAATCAAAGAATCCTGAACGAATGCATCACAATTTCCACAATTCCATTTTCAACACTGATAATAACAAAAAATATTTCACAAGCAGCAAATCAGCATTTTAGAATGGTTTCTGAAGGATCATGTGACACTGAAGACTGGAGTAATGAATTCAGCTTTGCCATCAAAGGAGTAAATTACATTTTAAAATTAAAAATTAAAAAAACTAAACAAACTATAATATAATTATTCACATAGTTCACAAAGTCCAGTTTATTTCAATGGGTTTTGTGACACAGCACAAACTTTGTGACATCCAAATACATTCAAGAGACACTCCCATCTTAATAAATTACATGAAATGACAGGCATCCAATGTTAATAATTAGAACTCAAATGTCATTTAGAAAACCAATCCCCCCAGATTAGTGCTGAAGTGATTTTATTATACTGTTAGTTTTTATTCATTGGCTGCTAGTGCTGACCAACTGACTGCTTAAACTCACCTTCATCCCAAGGGTGGAGCAAACCAGCTCGATGATGGCACTGAGCTGGTTGCTATGGAAATACATTGCAACCAGTAATAGCATTTCTCCGAAAGAGGCCGAGACACCGGCGGCACTGGAAAGAATAAGAGAAGGGAGGAGAAAAGAGAGACGGAAAAGCAAAATAGAGGGAAGACAAAGAGAGGAGGTAGAAAATGCATTAAAAAGAGTCCATATTTAAACACTCTTTCATACAGAACAAACACATAGACACATACTAACCCCCAGGGTTACAGTGGGCTTCACATATATGATAACACTAACCACAAACACGCTCGGCCGTGCATCGATGGACATTTATCTCTAAATTTATAGAGTGTGGATAAGCGCTCCAATCACAGTGGGTCACGAGGAGCACAAGCTACAGGAGAGATGACTTATAACCCATCAGCTGCTTATTAGTTATTAAATTGAAAAAGCCTGTCACTGCCTAACCTCTGCATAACCCCATCTGTTTTCATTTTGTCATTCATGCTCTCACCCTCTCCCTTTTATAAGCAGAAAATTATCTAATATACTGAAAATTGACCACATTTCACCACAAATGTTTTGTGCTTGCACAACACATTTTATTTTTTCTTGTCTACTGAAAAAGTGGCCTTTAAGTAAAAAAAAACAAAACCCAGTACTAATGGCTAAAATTCATCTTGCCTCACCAGACTATGCTTTCATATAGCCTATATCTAGAACAGAAGTGGGTCTGAATGCTACAGATCGGGCAATAATAATTGCAGACAAAAAAAAAAAAAATTAAATAGTTCTCCATGAAATAAAACTAATTGAATTGAAGGATAAACAGACATTTGGTACATGAGCAGAACAATTCTGTTTCCTGTAAACTTCTCCAGAAGATTTCCTTCTCGCCGATCATAAAATAACTGGTATTTTTAGTATGTTGTAAAATGCATTTATTGGTTGTTATGGGTTTGAAGGGCTTCTGTACCTCTCAAAATACTCCTCCTCTTTTATCATCCAGCTGAGCCACATTACCATCAGTTGCTCCTGTTCTGGAGTACTGCAGAGAGAAGAAACAGCAGCAATTATGACTCATCTGGGTTTTACTCTGAAGTTTGGGTAAATTAAACTATTGAAGATGAATTGAACTGAATTGAACTTTGCATTGAACTTATCTGAGTGACAGAACATTAAAGTGCTGATGTTGATGTTTACTGAAAGTGCAAAGTGCTTGCTAATGTTACATATTTAAAGAGGTCATACCATGCAAAATAATTATTTTCCTTGATCTTTTGACATTCACTATTGTCCAAGTTTGGGGTCTAAAATGTTTTATTTTTATTTTTATGTTTTACAAAGAAGTCTCTTGTGCTCACCAAGACTACATTTATTTGATCAGAAATACAGCAAAAATAGCAATACTGTGAAAAATGACTACAATTTAAAATATCAAAATATTTTAAAAATGTAATTTATTCCTGTGACGGCAAAACTGACTTTCCTGCAAACATTACTCCAGTCTTCAGTGTCACATGATCCTTCAGAAATCATTTGAATATGCTGATTTGGTGCTCAAAAACATTCCTTCTTATTGTTGAGTAAAATTATTTTAACAGTTTAACAGTTTTAGAAGTCCAAAAAGATCAGCTAAAACGGTTTGTACCGAAATCCTTGTACTTCTGATGTCTGAGATTAAAATGGAAGTGGAAAATGAAACTAAATTATAATTGTTTTTGGCACATTACAACTGTACCTCATTGAGAAAAATTTGATTAAAGTGTGATATGACTGTTTTAATCTTTAAATCGTTATTTATCTTAACAGGTGTAGTATTTGTGTCAAAGTGTGTACCTGACGAGGGTAGGGAACGCCAGCAGTTTGCAGAAGGACAGGGAGACAAAGCGCACTCCTGCAGGTGTGGCTGGTGGACGACTGGTCATCAGCTGCAACAGTTGCTCCGCCTCTTCATCTGTGGGCCTGTGGAAAGAAAACACATTTGTTACCACCATTAAAACTTGGCAACATTTGAAAGAGGAATTCAGATTCCATAACCTCCAATGGAATGGAGCCAGGACTTCTTCAATGGGAAAATTAGCACCTTAAGCATCTAAATTACTCATGGTTAAGAGTTACTCTACCACCCATTTATACTTTAAAGAACTGATATGTGTCAGCTGTAGCATACCTAAGACCAGCAATCCCCATAAGTGCGCAATAGAGCCGCAGCAGCGCGCTGGCCTTCACCACATGCTCCTCCCGCAGGCCAGAGTACCCCGAGCTGCTTTCTGAGTCCATGTCACTGTCGTTGGGAACATGGGTACTGCGGGAACGGGGTAAGATGGCGACCAGCTCCAACAGCAGCTGCCTCCGCATCTGCCACAGAACTGAGCTGCTCTCCCTTTTCCTCTGAAGTGAGACACATACATGAATTTCATGTGTTTCCAAAACAGCTAATCATCAATTGTCTGAGTGTTTCTGTTGTTCCTACTTACCTGCTGACCGTTGCGAATGAACATACTGAACCAGGTACGCACTTTTGCATTAGTGCCCAGAAGTAGGCCGCTGACATAAGACACAAGAGGACTGACCGCCTCATCTGCCATGTCTGGCTTATAGTCCAGCGTTAGAGCAACACCCAGACCTGGAAGATGACACTCTTCCACCTGTGGAAGGACCAAGGGCTTGACTTTAATGACACATGGTTCTGATCAATTTAGCATGACAGGTGGTCTAGTGCTGGAGACTCACCACCATGGCCCTGATGTTCAGAGCCTGAGAAGGGTTCATCTGACACAGCTGCCGGAGAGCTTCTGTCCTGCGTCGCCCACCCATGCTCTCCTCATCCTGCCGTTCTCCATTCTTTATCAATCCCCTGCACACTGGAGACACACAGGCAATTTTGATTAAATGTGCTGCTTTTAACTTTAAGCAGCCTATAAACCACATAAAAGATACTAATATTGTTAGATTTTTATTACAAACATTAAGTACAGTGCAAAGGTCTGGAGTCAGTGAGAAAAGTAATGATTTAATTCAAATCTTTATTAAGGAAGGATGCATTAAATTGATCAAAAGTGAGAGTAAAAACAATAAAAAACTGTTACGGAAGACTTCTTTTTCAGACTTTTTATTCTATTCTTTTTAATTTTCTATTCATCAAAGAACCCTGAACAAATGTACCAAAATGTAATGTTTAAAACATTGATAATAAGAAACGTTCCAAATCAACACATTAGAATGATTTCTAAAAGATCATGTGACACTGAAGACTAGAGTAATGACTGCATAAATTCAGCTTCATATCACAGGAATGAACTAACACAGAAAACAGTTTTTTTTTAAATTGTAATAATATTTATTAATATTACTGTTTTTGCTGTATTTTTATTTTTTTTACAAATAAATGCATCTTTGGTGAGAATAAGAGGCTTCAGCTATACTAACTACAATGAGCACCACAGCTAAACTACTATGTCACGGCCCAGATGAGATTATTCTAAAATATTTTCCACAAATCTCTTTCTTTATTTGGCATGAATCCAGCTCTCCTCTCACCTTGAATTTAAATATCTGTTTACCTTTTATTACGTGATTTTAACCACAGATGACATTTTGCCACACCGCATGATTGGAATTATAGAGAATCTTTTATGACCGAGTGCCAGAATTATATTAATTTCAATAGCCTCTTATAAAAAAAAAACCCGCCTGATTGAGAGAAAACGCAGCTGAGTCCGTCACAATTCATGCTGCATCTGATTACAGTGTATCTCTATAGACAAGCTCTTTCCCTTAATGATTCAGCCTTGAGCGGAATATTCTCCCAATGAAAGATCCTGTCTAGGTAATGAGCCTTGAGAATTGGCCATTCAATAATACGAAACATTTCAAACTGGCTCTGAATGGAGCCTCACACAAATAAGCTATTGACTCAACAAGGACCTGGGAGTGATGAAAAGATAGCACAGACTCAGAGATGTTTTTATTTCCACTTAGAGCATCTCTGTGGAAAACCCACATACACATATAAAGAGGTGCACAAACACACCCATGCCCAAACTGCACATAATCAGCCCTGCCATACTCATCAAAATGGAAATTCAGCACCTCTCAGATGATCGTGCAATGGCCACATAAGGCAGATAAAATGTCAAGTAAAACTGAGTTTCATGTGGCTTTATAGTCAATGAAGAAAAACGAAACTTACGGTTATATTTTGGTATGTTAAATAGAAAACACATGTACATATCCCTGACCCAAAACCTAGAAACACCTGAATGCAACTCCAACTATTTAAAAGTCAATTCACAATTCAAAGAACTTTCATAATGTGTCACAATGAGCAAATCTTCAAAAATGAGTTATTTTCAAAGACCTTTCAAAATGATGTATGAATTGTTGGAATCGGACAAAAAAATGACTGAGCTACACCCGTTTGAGTCAACAGTCAGCAAAATCAATTTTGAGAAAAATCAAGTTAAAGTTTTCTGAAAGCTCCAAAGCAAAATCACCAAGCAGCATTGCATCTTTTCCTCCACTTCTTGTCTTAATGATCATTACTTTATTAATAATCACACTATAGCTATTTGTTGATTTTATCTTTGTTATTATAAATAAGAACAGATGCAAAAACAACAGTAGAACAAATATAAGAAAAGTAATGCATTACCTTTTTCATTTTACATTTAAACAAAAGCATTCAAGAAAGAAAAACAAATAATAAAACGTAAAAATCCCTTTTTTTTGGATTCATTACAAATAAATTAACTATTAAAACAACAAAAGCAGTTCAATCAAGAACAGCGAGTGATTCCCTTTTTTCTTTTATTGTTACATTAAGATTAATGAGACAGACGTCCTATATATTAAGACCTACTGTACTGCATGGATCTAACAATGTTACACATCAGATGTTTCACTTAAAAAATAAAAAAAGCTGTTTGTGTTATGTTTGTGTGAATACTTAAATACTGTAATTCTATGTATATGTGTATTTATGCATGCCCTTTGGACAGTCAACGCGAGAGGCGAGCAAAGAAAAGGTACTTCTCTCAGAAAACACACAAATAAAGATCATTTTAGGTGTTCAAATTTAACATTTTTAACTGTTTTAAATTCAATATTTTTTGGATCATAATATTTCAGCAGATGATGGACATACCCTCACTGAAGCTGTCTGGGACATTTGCCACTAACAGGCACAGGAACCACTCTCCGTTCCGCACGTGAAGCAGGGCCTCGGCCACCTCAATGATGGGCAGCAAAGAAGGCAGCTCTGTTCGGAGCAGATAAATCATTTTCTATGTTTATGATGGATTTATAGTTTTATCTTCAAAGACAGTAAATAAAGGACAAAACATCAGATAAAGACAAATTACAGGCACAGCGGAAGTATAATCTTAGCAAGTTTTTCATTTCTGACATGCTGAAAGAAAATGCTTGCTGATTTAACAAAGATTTTCACTAACTTGTCAAGCAAAGTTTTTGACAGACTTTACACCAAAAATGTTACACCATTGACCTGCTTGTAGGATGCAAAGAACATCAGCCACTTCCTCCAGATACACGGGACTCTCAAACAATTCAGAGGACTTGAGGAAAAACTCTCCATTAGAGTCAGCCACCTGTTGAACACAGGAAAATATTTTAACACTATGTGTGACAGAATGAATTAAAAATAACAAACATGGCATCTTTATGAAATAGAGGAAAACATGTAGAAAACAATGCACGTAGTCTTTCAGTTGGCTAAAAGGATCATAATACCTATATTATTTGGGGTTGGTATTTTTCATTTTTAAGGTCTCTTTTGTCCACCAAGTCAACATTTATTTGAACAAAAACGAAATAATATTGTCAAATATTTGTAAAATTTAAAACAATTTTCTATTTGAATACATTTTATATCTATCTATCTATCTATCTATCTATCTATATATATATATATATATATATATATATATATATATATATATATATATATATATATATATATATATATATATATATACACACACACACACACACACGCATATATTTATATATATGAGCAGAAAGAAGAAAAAAAAAAAATATATATATATATATATTTTTTTTTTTTTTTTTTTAAATGTTCTGAAATAATATATAATAAAATAATTACACATTTCTGGACTAACTAACAGTTGTCTAGAGGAAAGTATCTTAACATTAAGAAAATTATACACTTCGCTTTTAAAGTGAAGGACAGATCGAGATCAGAAGTAAACAAATGTCTACTAAACCTTGTTCATAATGGCCAGCAGCTCACTAAGAGCCAGTCTGAGTCTCCTGAGAGGATCACTGTGCTCAAACTCCAGAGTCAAACCATGCTGCAGCTGAGAGACCAGGATGCTCTCGCCATTAGAGCCACCAGCCTTATGCCTGTACAGAGAAAATATAATTAGAATCATCAGATATTTAAGCAAAATTCCCTCTAAAACACTTCTCTCAATTTCTCAGAGCACTTCTGAGAAAGACTAACTTATCTGATTTATTATGCCAATGAACAGAATCTATAGAACAGCCACATGAAAGCAATTTCTAGTTTCTGAACTCACCTCAGCTGCTGCTCTTTTCTAGCGTCCTGCTCCAGAGCATGGAAATCCACAGACAGCAGCGCAACAATGGAGTTTACCGCCTCCACCCCTGACAGCAGTCGCAGGATGAGCTTCTTGTCCTGTGCCCAGGTGTTACTCTGATCCGCAGGGGCACAGAGAGCCATCCTCACCAGACAGGGCAGCAGGAGCCGCAGCTCTGGGTCACTTAAAGCGGCTAGTCTGGCCACATCTACCTTCTGCATGGCCTCAAATGCATATGGGCTCACAAACTGAAGACTGGCACTGTCTGCCATTCTGCTGCAAAGAATGAAGGGGAAAGACAAAGAAAGGAAAGATTTTAGATTAAAAAAAGTTTATAATAACCATACTTTACACAATATTGGTTAGTACAACTATTGCTATTACTGTAAAATCATAATAATAAATGACTACGGGATTTTTTCCAATGAAGTATAACTGTCATTTTATTTCATTTATTTTTTGTTGACATTTGTGACTAAACTCCACACCAAAAACAGCACTGTGGTATTACCATGACTTACCATTTTAAAACTATGTTCTGGACATGCACTATGGTAATACTATGCTATTATTTTACGTATTTAGTAAACGTCTGTAAATACTGTAGCATATGAATATGGTAATAAAACAATCCAATGGTATAATAGTGAGTTTACTTCGATTTTAGTTGTATTTATAAGAATGTGTATTCATGTTTCAAAATTTGTTGCTCTAAAAAAATATTTAAAAAGAAATACTAGGCTATTTAAACCACTTTCGAATGCTCACTGTGGAGAGAACTGCCCTAAGATGCACAGCACAATGAAATACAAAGTAATATTTAACGTATCAAACACTTTGGCTTGCGCGTTAATTTATCAGAATCTAATAAAATTATATTTTGTATCATTAGGGACCGTGGAACAGCAGTGGAAGCGACTTACCTAAAGTTTACCGGAGCCGCTAGCTACAGCAGAAACACAAGCCCCGATGAGGCCCGCGAGACCACGGTCTTTAGTGATTCTCACACCTACAGGAAGTTGAGCGTCGTCGGTTAAGGTAGTAGAGTTCACCGGTAAGCTAACAGGCTAGCTGCTAGAGCTAATAAAAAGAGATCCATTCATCAAGATGTAACTATTTGAAACACTATAATTTCCAATATTAATATTTATATGCTTCACATAATTGACTGTTTAAAACCATCTACGTCCCCCAGACTGTTTACTGACAGCAAGCTAAAAGTAATGGTGAATTGTTTTAGCTCAAGCGCTCATCTGCCTTCGGTGTGCATGCTGAACTCTGACTGCGTCTCAAAACCCTAGTGAGCCGCCTACCTAGACACCATTGTTTGGCCATCACTAGCATGTTCATAGTTAAATTATCGTAACAGCGCAATAAATATGGAACATTTACAATAAAGATACAAATACAATTAACAAATAAAAATCCATCGTGTCTGATATGCCCAAAATGCTATTTATGTAAACAGCTCTCTAGGGTTTGAGACACAGCCACGTTAACTCATTTAACCATTAAATGGTAGTTACAAGAAGCAAGGTCAATTTTTTTCGGAAACATTTTCCCATTCAACCATTTTTCTACTGTATTCCAGATAATCATAGTTATTTAATTACAGAATATGTATTTTTACCTTTTATTATATTTGCTTTTATTAAAATTAGCACAGTAAATAAGGCCTACATGTGGTATTTTTGTTCAGATTTACTAGATTTCAGTAATTATATTTTAAATATAGCATTCATAGTAAGGCCACAGTACAGGCAGGTGCAACCTACACAAGAATCAATGTAATTTTATATAAATGCTTTTCATAAAGCTAAATATGGTGTGTGTCATAAACTGTATATGCAAACATTTTAAAGTGGCAATTTGCAAATAGCCTTAATTTTACTAGGCCAATGATTATCAGTAGCTCCTTAAATTTGAATGCTTCCCTTGAACTACTGTAGTTGATTTTCACAAGGGTAAACTGTGAAACAATCACACATGCAGTGTAAACTCTGACCTCGGAGTGCTTGACCCTATAGCTCTTTACATGCTGTACATCACACACTTGCATTTGGAAAGCATGAACTGGTGTGGGAGGTAAGAGAAATCCCAGGGTCTTTGAATATCAGCATACAGTTTATTCTGAACAGAGTAAGATACAGGAAATAGATCTTTCTCTGTGCACAAACACTGCATTTCCAACAGGCACCCAGATCTGGCTGTAAAGTCCATTTACACCACACATTCCTTTGTCACACTCAAAGAAAAGTGATTTTGGTCTAAAAGTGTCCATTATCACTCAGAAATGGTGCAAGCAGGAGAGCGAGGTGAGGTGAAATGGATAAACTTCTAAAGGGGGGCTAGAAGCATATTATAGATATTTGATTATAGATACTTGAAGCCGCAAGTCTCCGTCACAACAATCAGATTTTGGATTTCACATCACAGTCCCTCCCCCCAAAAAACACAAGCACAGGAAAAACATGAAGTTGACTTTTTATTCCTAAAACAGAAGCAGTGCCACCCAAGGCTGGTGCGGCATTCATATATAATTATTTATATATTGCAGTTTTTCGTTTTTGTGTCTAAATGTGTGGTATAAAATACAATATACGACAATGTACCTCTTTATTTTTAAACACAGTGAACTTCATTGCTGTACAAGTCCCGTGCAGCTAAAGCTTAGCTGTAATTGTATCCACACGCAAAGGCGTGGACAGAAACCCCCATCTGGTCTCCTCTGTACATCGTGACAATACAAATAATCTGTCTCCCTTACAAAAAATAATACTCTAAAAGCAACCTACCGCAACTTTATTTTATTCATCTTTTTAGTGGGTTTTTTGTTGGTTTGTTTTTGTAATTAAGACGAGTACATATATTTTTGACCAATTGCTTTAAAGCAGGAAGGCGATACAAACCTTCTAGAACTTTTATATATAAAAGAGGTTAAGAAATCAGACAAATTATACATTAAAAACTTACAATAAATAAGACAGATGCAGGCATTTCGTTTGGATATAATCCCATCCAAAAGAAACAGGGAATTAGAGGTCTTAAAACCAAGAATTCATTCTCTCATTTCATAGAGCATCAAAGTCCCTTTCCATCAGACTCTATACAGGTTACTTCTCCAGACACATCGATTATGGAACTGGCCGAATCCATGCTAACCGAGGAGCCAGGGATGTAGAAGAGCACCAGTCAGCACTTCCGTCTTCCTTCTTTGGCCTCCATGCTGCCGATAACTCATCCAAGGCCTCCGTTTCTCCACTTTTTCTCTTCGAGTGAGTGTTATAAACACCAGACGCCTGATTCTCCTCCACAGTGCTGGGTCTCAGGTGTAGTGACGGACTACCCAGATCATCTCCGCTGTAACTCGCGTACATATAAAGTCCAGCACTGTAGTTATCTGTTGGGCTGTTTTCAGATCCACCTTTTCTTCACTCTCCTCTTTTCGTTCCCTGACAAGGTCCTGCTCTCAGTTCTGCTCTGTGAGTGTTACAACATGGTCATAATGAAGTTGTACATTTGATTGAGCACCACAAAATGGATGGGCAGGCAAGAGCGGCGGTCCTGGGTCGCAGGGTCACAGGTCAGCCAGGAAAGGGCGTTGTACTGCTCCAACACAAATCTGTGAAGGAAAAACATTTTGGAATATTCAGCATTCGCTATCATTAAACTGAATTATATCACTTCCCGAGGACGTAGAGGAACATTACCTGAGAACATCAGAGGTCTGATTGGAGTCCAGAGGGTGGGAGTGTTTGCTGTGCAAAAGTTCATCCGATTGCACTGAAGACACATGGAGGTGTAGAGAGGCCTGAGAGTTGGGAAAGAGAGAGGCAAGAAGAAATTTTCAGTCGACAGAATCCATTAATCTACGCCCACCCAAAACAAGCTACAAAGCTGAGTATTTCCTCTCATTGTCAGGGCCTGTTATGAATTAAATCGACAAGCCCATGAACGAGTAAACACGAGACGCCAGAAACATTCTTACCCCTGTTTACAGCTTCCTTTATTAGGGAACGGTTTGCTCCAGACTTTTTAATTGTGTACAAGTCAACAAGTCAGCAATAAACGAACAGCTGCTTATCAAATCAAATGCTTTGCCTTAATAATTCATGTCAACACATTTTGTGAGCTCAATTCCCTCCATATATTTCGGTCTGTTTTCTCTCCTGCTCTCTCTTATACACACCAACAGCGGTCTGGCCCAATCCCTGAGTATTGAATTATTAAAAATCCCCCATTGCAGGATTCTCTATAAATGCTGCATGAGGAGGAAACAAAAGGTCATGTGACCTGGATAAAGCTTGACAGGTAGATGGGTGAAGAAAATGACATTCTGAACAACGTTTTGTTGGCTCTGCATATATTCTAATATCAGTTAAAAATGTCCATTTTGCACATTTACAGTATTCCTTGGGGATGAATCAATAGAAATGTGATGCAATAACGTACAAATCCCAAGACAAAAATTTCTGCATTATGAACGAGGAGGAATTACCTTTAAGAAAAGGGGACACTGGTTCTGTGCCTGAGGACAGGCGGACCAGAACCAGTCAGGCAGTGGACCTGCTTTAGCTGTGGACACAAAATAGCCCAGAGCTAATGGCTGCTGGAGGATATTGGGAGCTTCTTCATGAGACTCCATGCGGTCTGTACTTTGACCCTGAAAAAGAAGAAGAAAGGATATAGAGATGAGCTGCAACAATACAAAAAAGAAAGGGAAAAAAAACTTTTATATGAGAGTTACAAGAAAGTGAGCAACAATTACTCTCAGTAAATCAGTACTACTCTCAGTACCTCTCTCTTAGCTTTCATTAAATGTGTTTTTTTTCAATTAAATTTCATTGTGTTATGAAGATTAACTGAAGTCTTATAATTTTTACATGAAATGTCCCTTTAAAACCTTAAAAAGCTAAAAGTTTTGTCTTTTATTCTAACAGCTCATTTTAACTGAAAGGTCTGCTAGTCAAAGTTCATGCCATTTCTCAGCTACCTTGCTCCCATCTCCTCCGTGGGGGTACTGGGATCCAGGTGAGTGGACTGGTGACGTTGTGGGTGAGGCAGGGAGGATATTTATGATGTCAGGATCAACCAGGTCATTCTCCTGCTCCAGAAGGTCAAAGATGCCTCCCATTGGATCTGACCCATCTGGAAATGAAGCAAGGATTCAGTATAATTTATTTGCATTGACATGCAACTGATTCATATGGCAAAATCTCCAAGTATGGCAAGAACACAGGCTACCAAGTAAAACAGACTTGGAAAAAGACAATGTTGCTCCTCACCATTGCCAGGGTTGAAGGCAATGTCAATGTTCTCGTGTGGGTAGTTGGAGCTGTTAACTTGCACAAAAGCAGAGGTGGGGAACACCAGGATGTGTGTGCAAGACGTGTCCTGCGGGGTGCTCAGCTGGGACGTCTGCATGTTCAGAGTTGTACTGCGACCAAACACCGAACCTGTTGACACAGAATCTGGACAAAGAAAAGAGACAGAAAAGATTAAAATGACAGACTGACAGATTGAATATGAGATCAAGAGAAACAAGGATTCATTGATGCAAGTGCAAGATATTATTAGCTGTTATTTTCATTAATGAATCAGATTTGACTGAAATCAAAATTCGCTTTTGAGTTAAAACCAGTTTTGTTCCCTTGCATAGGCATCCTAGTATGAAAAAAAATATATCCTGTCGCTCTCTAAGCTCTGTGAATGATGGGCAAAATCCATCAGATGCAATACATCTTGATACTATGACAGAATGAAAAGCTTTTGTCAAATAAAGCCATCGATCTTCAGTATCATCACACCAGCACAGGAATCAATAGGAGTGCAGAAAAGTGTTTTATGAGATCGAGACACAGACAGGAGTGTATATCAGATAGGGACAGCAGACACATGCGTTATGACACACTGAGGCTATCATTCACATCCACAGCGAAGAGATGCACGACTAGAGGGTTATATTTTAAAAGGTAAAGTGTGTTTTTTGATGTTTAATTATCCTTTTCAAATACGGTTTAAAATACATTTTAATAATAAGTCTGGAGAGTTTTCAGAAAAGCGTCATTTTTACAATTCCCTTTTGTGCCAGAAATAGAGCAGAAACTAACTAACTATGCACACTAATTACAGCTAATGCATCAAACTAGCCATAAAAATAAGGACGACAACATGCACACCATACGGAGAGTAACAGGAAGTGTGATTCTACCTGGCATGATGACAAATGAGCCCTGGGGTTCCATGGCAACCAGGCAGGCGCTAAGGATGCTGGGAGTGTCAGCTGCTGAGATCCCGCACAGCTTACAGTTCTCCTTCAGCCTCCGAGACACTGACTGCAGATTCCGTCTGCTCAGTAAAATACTCCAGTCTGAGAGAAGAAGAAAAAAAAAAAATTCATTCCTATGTGCAAAAAAAAAAAAAAGCGTCCAACTGGATGTGCACTCCGGGGATGCTGATCAATCAATTGGCTAGAAGGATGCCACTTAATAAATTTCCCTTATTTTAATAAAACTACAATATTAATAATAATAATAATAAATTTATGTAGCAATCATTTTATAAAAGCAGTAAGTAACGAGTCAAAACTATGAATACTGCCAAGGTTAAACGCCTAAAAACATTTACATGGCCATTACCTCGCAACTCTCCATGCCCTATTCGTCCAAGCCGGCCAATCACCACTCTCCATGGCAATGATGTCATCTGAACCAAACCTAGACACCAATCCCAAAGCTTTTGTAGGCCCAGCTTCCGGGCAGATCCCTTTTTCCTTCTTGCTCTGAGATGACAAAAACAGAAACATTTAAAACCTCTAATCACAAATGCTAAATATGTTTAAAACATCCTTAAACTAGTTTAATGTGTAAATTTGTTTTACTTAAAATGTACATCATGGAGATGAAAGTAAAAGTGTTACAAAGGCGTCAGGTCTCTACTTATCATGGCTATGGTGGTGATAATGGTTCATTACACTTTTCTGAAGTGTTGAGTGAATAATTAATCCTGCATAGTTCACGAACCACCTGCATGTCACACAATGCTATTGAGTGAGGACATGTTTTTTTTGTAGTTCACCTGTTGGGTACGTCTATGCTGATGATACAAGTTTCCAGCAGCTCTCCATACAGGTCCGTACAGGTGGCCAACAGCCATCTTTGATCATGTGACAGGCAGTAGCCCACAAACAGGACGTTATACTTCTGAGACGCCTCTCCGAATGTCTCACCCAGCTCCGTTTGCTTGTCTTTCGTTGGGGCCAGGATGAAGGGTGGCGTGTACAATCGCAGACACTCCGGTCTCTGTGGCAAGAAAGTCATGTGTTAATGGAAAATAGTGACAGAACTTAAGTTGCCCTATAAAAACAGTAAAGATCAGGACAAGAGGACAAAAGTGAAGGGCCTAAGGTCGAACCATCAGCCTCATACCCGGGCATGTCAACATAACCTTTTCCTCTCTTATGAAATCAATAAACCCCACAGAGTAGTCACATCTCTTTTGTGAGTGGGGAAGAAAGTGGGGTGGGAGAAACAGTGCTAGTGAGCGTAGCGAGAAAATTGGATTCTACAAATAGCTCGGTGAAGAAAGGAGAGCAAGTGGAGCTTTTGGATTCCTCTGCCAAAACATGCAAGCCGGATCCCATTAGGGAGGTCTCACGGAGCTGCCCAAGCAGATAATGGAAAGAGAACTGTTGGGTTGTGCGAGTCCCCTTTGGTTTTGTTCCAGGACAGGGAGGTCAGTGTAACAGTCTCCACACGTCACCGAGTTCTCATACAACACTGAGAGCCGTTAAAGAGCCTGAATGGGCTGCCAGGGCGGGAGCCATGGGCCCTGGGAGCCTCAAATAAGGGTGTTCATTTTGACACTGCTGGCACTGGGGACTGGCACTTTAACATGTCAGTCTGGAGCATTGACAGACCTTTAACAATGCTAATGTGTATTTTGTTTTTAATATTTAAGGTGCTTTGGAGACTGTCTGAGCTACCCATTTCTATACAACAAAAAAGGGAACTGCTTTTGAATTTGTCATCCAATCATTCTGCTGAACCCTCAACTCACATCTGGGTTCCTGAGGGAAGTGTCGAGGGCGAGGCCGGGGCCAAAACCCGTCAGTGATTTCACATTGGTGGAGGTTGGGAGGGGTCTTCTGCACTGGGTGAAGACTGAGAAGGCCAGAGACTTGAGGTGCTGGGCGTAGAGGTACCTCTCTTCACTCCTCACAGGCTGGAGCAAGTACTGACAGGGGACAATCTAAGAACACAAAGTACACAGATGTAAAACAGTGATTTGTTTCACTATTGTCTTCACATCGTATCTGCTGTTATAGGTGTCCTATATCCTATAGGTGTCTATTTGAGACCACAAGAAATGAAGTCACACAGTGGTTCTCAACCTTTCTGACTTCAAGATCCCCCATTTTTCACAACAATATTTGCCCAACATTCCTAGTTTAAACTGCACGATTCCAGACGTTTTAAGAGCTAAATGTTCTTCAGGGTTCCCACTCTCATTGAACTTAAATGACTTTTCCAGTTGTTCATAATTCACAAAAATATGACAGCTTGGCATAACTACAAAAACATATATTCGTTATAAAAGTACCCATGGAATTTTATTTAATAAATGACTTAGAAACCACACTTTTAAAAGTAGGGTTCTTCATATATCCAGGTTGAAAACATTGGGAACCCTGGTTCTTCAAAGAAAAAGGAGTGAATTTTAAAAAATTGTGGGTTTTTGAGCAGATTTGAATGCTTGTTTTATGCCAAGTCATCTTGGGGCCCCCTAGTTGTGAACCACTGCACTAGACTTTTTGCTGCATTGGCTTCCTTTCATTTGCATGTTAAACTGACTGTACCTACCTGTACAAACACAGAGTTGCGGATGTGAGATGGAAGGGCCAGCAGCATCTCCAGGTAGCAGCGGAGGAGTCCCAGCGTCCACATGCTTGATTGTGACACCCCTGGCTCTGCCTCCTCATATGAGAAGGGGTCCATAATATAGATCATGATGGCAGGTGGGTAGGTGATGGCATGGGAATCTCCATCTGTAGGAACTCCGACCTTTTCTCTCTCCATAGTGCTGATTTATAAAAGGGAAAGAAAGGGTCTTTAATGTGCTTTTAACACAAAACCAGATTTTAAGTGTTTTGACAGGACTTAAATTTATACATGATACTACAATTAAGACAGGAAAAGGCAACAAATACATTGTGTACCTCTCTGGTGGTTCAGATGGCCCCTGAGTCTGGCTGTTGATGGTTGAATTGTCTCCAGAGAGGCTTGAGTTCTGGGTGACAGCCTGCTGGCCCAGAGCCCCAGACTGGGAGCTGTTACCTTGGACTCCCATGCTTCCAAAGGGAGGGAACGAACTGGGCTTGGCAGACTGGATGCTGCTGCCCTGAGGGCCTGAGGAGGAGGAGGGGGTGTTATTGGTGTTGCCTGGCAGGCCTGAGCCACTGTTGCTGGCAGCACTGTTGTTGTTGAGGGCGGAGCCTCCGGAGGCCATTGAGGTTTGGGAGTTGGAGGAGGCGGAGCCTGAGGATTGCGAAGATGATGATTGGGTGGAAGAAGTGACAGGGGTTGGCTGAATGAGGAGAGAGCTGTCCAATGACTGTGTAGCGAGGTATGGAGCTGAAGAAACGGGGAACAAGATGAAGATTAGTGAGACAAGTACTCTTTGATATATTTCTGTGACAGCAGGGATAACTAAGAGAGAGAGATGGGTCTTACCGAGGTCATGTCTGCAGACTTGGGCAAACAGTTTGAGCTTGGCAAACGCATCACTGCTGCCACTAGCTGCTTTCAGGAACCAATCGCTGACTGGCTGTTCTGAGAGCTTCTTGGCAGCTGCTCCACCCACCCTAACAATGCCATCAGCATGCACTTTGGAGATTGGTCGATGCTGACCGAGCTTACAAGACTGTTGGGCAGAAACAGAGAGAAACCAATCAGAAAGCAGGTCAGAGAATCCAGGAAAGGTTTAAAAAAAAAAAAAAAAGTCATGTGTCAGTCACATGAAATTATTTTAATTTATTATTGTATTCATTATCACACTGGTTTGTTGCGAAAATATTTTACTGTTTACTGAATTATTCTAGTTATTTACTTATATTAGCTAATGAATCGGAAGTCTCGCCCATTCACAAGAAATAGCTTACTTCTATCTTAAAGTAAGGTGGACAGTGAGAGACAAAATTAAAGTCTGTGTAAAGAGAATTCTGAGAATTGTTTCTAAACACATTACAAATGTTAGAAATGTATTGCTGAAACACATTACAAAGAATTGTGGAGTTAAACCGTTAAACAGTTTTTCACCAATTCTGTGTTCAGGATTTTTTGGGCGGGGCTAAAACAGTGGCTCAATGACGCAATGGAGCCATCGAGCGTGGCCCCGCCCCTAACTCTATAATAACTATGTTGAGAGGTCAAGTTCTTAGTTTGTCAATCAATATGTGGCAGAATACATACAATTTAAAAACAGGGAGAGTTCACAATTCGCATCTAGAAACGCAAGCTTTACCGCTTTCTCTTCTTTCAAAGCGCACCGGAGCTTGCGCTCTCGTGGTGTTTGCCGTTGCTAAGCAACCATGAGCCGTGCTCACCCTGACGACGAGAAGGTTTCAACTCACTGCAGCGTTGAGCGCGCTTGCCGCACGTCTACAATTAAATAACGAACTTGCACGCTCAAACATGTATGGCTGTATAAATCCAATTAAGCTACTAGAGGTAGCATCAGTAGCATCCATTCAGGTTGTAACGGTATTTGACAGTTGAGAGAGACGGCCGCTTTCCCGCGAGTGGGCATGGTTTCAGCGCCGACAGAGGACACGCCCCCAGTGTTTGAGAGCAGAGAGTCCTGCTTATTTTTCAAAGATTTTGATAACTTATTTTAATTATTTGGCGATTTTTTTTTATCATTTAAATTTGGCTGGGTGGTTAATAACACATTTTTCTGTTGCTAGACAAACTCAGAATACATATTTTAATATCACTTTACACAGACTTTAAAGACTGACAAACTCTCTCACCTCGTAGACCGCTGTCAACTCTCTAAAGAAGTTCTTGGCTCCAGAGAGGAGAGCATCGCTGTCCGGGCAGAGGACCAGATAGCCCACGTCTCTCTGGGAGCCAAAGGGATCCAGCAGTAGCTTCTCCCAGTAGGGCAGGCCAAAGGGAGACAGCACCACAAAGTCATACTCATACCCAACCAAGAAGGTAGGAATGGGCAGCGGCTCCGGAGACTCATCAGTGCCTGGAGAGAAGCAAAGAAGTTAAGTCAGAGTGACAGGTGAGTGGTATCAAGGTTGCCCCTGCCAGCAATTTCAAAGTCCACTAACAATCTTGTCAATGGGTAATTTTGAACATTTCCACTCCAAAAATCATGATGGCCTTTTTGCTCAACAAGTTCCCTTGCTGCTTACCATAAGACCCTCTTCCTGCCATCTTGTGAAATTGCTGCCATGTGAGAGGCCCCTGGACTCCCCACGAGCGAACAGTCCTCTTCTTCTGGATGGCATCCTGAAGAACAGGCTGAAGAGAGAGGAGAACTCTCAACACATCCTGAGAGCACAGCCCGCTCACATCCACTGCTATAGAGAGAGAGAGAGAGAGAGAGAGAGAGAGACTGTTTAATACATATACTCAAATCTGACAATATTCAACATTTACTGCCATATATAAACACAGATAAAAGTAGAACACAGATAATGTACAGAAGCAAATATTTTACCAAAAACACCAAAACCTAAGTTTTTATTAAGGCAAAAAATAAAGTTAGTATATAAAGTTCAGAAATGAGGCATCTCTCTATTTCATTGCTACTCTGCAATCATTCTTGGTCACAGTGAAGTGTCCACACTGCTGAGATGTTTACCTGTTGTACAATCTACAACATGTGCAATAAAACAGATGCTGCCACTGGCAAAACACATCATCCTAAAGCACTGATTTCAGCCCTCCAAAACTATTTTATCCAAATACAGAAAATTAAAATTATTTTTGGTATTGTTGGTTTCTGAAATTTTGTTGCATCACTAGCAGAACACGTAAATGGTAATAAGCGGTCAACTGTAAAAGGAAGGACTGAGAACAATTAATTGCTCACAGTAAGACCAGGAATGTGTATTAAAAGTAAGTAGAGTCAACTTTGACCTCAAGTTATCATGGCCATCTTCTCTTTTGTAACTGTGAATGTCGTCCTTCTTTAATGATCATATCTGTAATAATTAAAGTACTAGCCTAATGACGAGTATTGATTTTTGAAGTGAACAAATGGCGAACATGCTCTAATCTCTCACCGCTGCGTTTGGCCCAATGGTGCAAACACGTGCTTTTCACCAGCGTCTCGTCCACCTTCCCACCGGACATGTTATCCATGAACTGCCGCCCGTGTTCTAGAGCCAGGTAACAGTCGTTGTGGAAGTCCCTTTCCTCCACACGCACACATGGTGGTACAGTGACACCCCCTGGCCCTTGGGAAGGCAGTCCCTCTGGGTCCAACGCCAGCATAGGGGAGAAGGGATTAGTGCACTGATCCTGCAGGACAGAGATAAGCTCGTCCGGGACTCGATCCTTGCCTCCAGCCCCTGTCTTCTCCAGCGACATGCTCCGTAATGCCTCAAATCGCTTCTCCGCCTCCTGGCTCACGTCTGAACCCCGTCCGATGATATCCAGCTCGTCTTCCAGGAAGAGGCCAGAGCCATTACCGTAGCGCCGGTTGACGACAGCGCTGAAGCCGCACCCGCAGGGATACTGGGCCTCCATGTTGGGGTCGCTGATGTAGATGCCCACGTCGGCGCCTTTGATGTTCATGTTGCAGACGCAGATGCAGCAGCTGTCGAAGTTGCAGTCCTTGAACAGGTTCATGACAGACTCCGACAGGATGAGGTTGACGTATAGGCTGTGGGCTTCGGGGATGGAGGGAACCGTCGCAGGCTCCACAGAGTTGAGTGGCCTGCAGGTGGAGGGCGTTGAGGCCGGCGAGTACAGGTCCGAGTTCTCATATTTGAGGGAACCTTGCACACTGGCTGGGCCTCTGGGGGTCCGGGGTGTCCGTGGGGTACGAGGGGTGGGAGCTGAGAAACGAGGCGTGGCAGGGGATGGGAGGATGCTTGTGCCGCTGTTGCTGGGCGGAGCGCTGTTAGACAAGAATGGCGTGTGGGTCTGAGGGGTGTACGTTTGGATATACTCTTGTTCCATAGCATTGTTTTCACTAGAGTTCAAAAAGCAGAAAAAGACAAGAGGTTAATTGGGACATCACTGAAGTCAAACCCTACAACATTTAAAAAATCTTGTCTATTCTCACTATCATAGATGATTATTGGATATTAACATCATGAGCTGCAGTACTGTACTTGTATCCCAAGAAGACCTCTGGGGTGGGAGGGAGTGAGAAACTATTTTTAGACAGACGGTCCAACAGGCAGCTGTGCAAGAAATGAAAGCACAGCTTGTGCCACATGGACTGTATGTGTGTGCGAGTGTGAGAATGCCGAGTGTAGCTCCCGGTGGCCTTTAAAAACAGGCAGGCGTTTGAAGGTCCCCCATTTGAAGACGTGGCCCTCTCCCCCAGCTGCTGTGGGTTATAAAAGAAGCCTAACCAGCTCATAAAGGGCTTTTGGACTGACTTAAACAAATGTGGACTTTATGACCAGACTTATCACCCTGTCATCGACCATTCGCAACACCCCCCTACCTCTCTCGATTTCACTAAATTTCTACCAACAGCAAATATAATGTCCAAGAACACAACGTTCTATTTGCTCTGAGATTAATGTACGAAAATAACTTTATCCGATTATTTTTTCATCTGTTTAGATACAGTGCCAGTACAAAGAGACAATACAAGCTCAAGTCTAACTTGAGACTAACAGAATGAAAGAGGATAGCTGAAGTTGATCCCTGACACAGGTTCATAACATCACATGAAAAAGCAAACCAGACGACAAGAATACGACATGAATAACAATCAGATGTGGTCATCTGAGTGAACACCAGCTATTCAAATAAACCAGTCCACGAGAAACGGAGTAGCTTGAGTGTGGACAGTGAAGAAGCTGTGAGATAAGCAGCTTCTAAATATAAGAAAATAAAAGGACAGTGGCAGCAGATGGATTTGACAGGCTAATTACCAGTGTGTTAACACCTGTTCTTTGCTTTTATTCTCTATTCGCCATTACTAAGAACAAGAGGTGTGTGGGTGTAACTGATTCCACAGAGCACGAGTTTGTACCTACAGTTCTAGGGTGAATCTTGCAGAAAATTATTTGCATGTAAATGTAAAATTATATTTTACCCTAAAAATCAAAAGGGAAAGGCTTTTTTTTTTTTTAGCATTGTGCAATAATTTATGAGAATGAAAGACAAAAAGATATTAAAATGGCCGAATGAGAATTTGTCAAGGAAACTTTCAGAATTAATAATCTTAATTGCAAATTATTTTATTTGGGAGTGAAATATGACCCAGACATTTCTTTGTCAAGTCAAGTCACCTTTATTTATATAGCGCTTTTAACAATACAAATTGTGTCAAAGCACTTAACAGTATCAAATTGGAGGATAGAGTGTCAGCAATGTATAATGATAAACACTCAATTTTCAGTTAAAGGCATTTCATTATTGAATTTAGAGATGTCATTGTCTAGCTCAGTTTAGTTCAAATAGTATCTGTGCAATATCGATGATAATCGCTAGAAATTAAGTGTCCCCAACTAGGTAAGCCAGAGGCGACAGCGGCAAGGAACCAAAACTCCCTCTGCGACAGAATGGAGAAAAAAAACCTTGGGAGAAACCAGGCTCAGTCAGGGGGCCAGGTCTCCTCTGGCCAGACGAAACCCGCAGTTCATTTCCAACCGCAGCCATGTCAGATTGTGTAAAGGGCTTATCTGATTCCCGTGGTCTTGTCCCGATGGAGCATTTTAATTTATAATTTAATGTGTTTGTTATATTTGTGTTTGCTTTGTGAGACCCTTAGTGCATACAAAAGTCTGTGTAAAGATATGGGTGTTGTTTATACAGTAAGTTCAGTACATTTCACCCCAGATGTGAAACTCACCCATCCTTGCTGAAAATGGTCATAGCAGGTACAGAGTTGAGTAGCTCCAGTTTTCCCACTGTCCAGCTGGGCCTGTAAACACACTCATCAGGCAGTTTGATAGGGGGCAGGCACTGACTGGGCAAAGACTTCAGGGGGGCAAACATGGAGCAGCCCACAAACGACTGACACAACTCAGGCTTGTACACAAATGAGAAGTCCTGAGGAGAGAGAGAAAACCATATTCAGTTTGTTGTTGTGTCATTCCAGTTCAATAGCAATTTAATTAAAAAAAAATTAAAGCACTTGAGTAAATGCATGCAAGCTAATTTCAACAAGTTTAAAGATCATAGATAATTTAGCTGCAAATAAATTCCTAATATCAAACATGAAGTGCGTTCCCATTGGCTGTGATCATGTTGCTCTGCACAGCATTTTGCTATCAATAGAGAATAGAAACGTACTGCACTGCACATGGTTAGGACATGGTGTAGCAGTCTTATTACTCGTCTAACCTTGATTTCAGAAGGTTTGGGGCTGCAGAAACTCTCCTCCACCTCGATTTTAAACTGACCACCCAGAGCAGTAGGGCCATCTAGAGTGTTGAGGCCAGAGCCAGGCTCCATACAGCCATACTCTTTGTTCATGGGAGAGTAACCCATGTTGTGCTGCTCTAAAGATGGAGGCGTAGGGAACATCTGGTGTAGATCAGCCGCGCCTGAGGGATGGATGAGCAGAGGGAAAGATGACATGTAAGTGGAAGGATGCAGGGGACGATACACAGTACATGCATAAAAATATTATGTTTTAAATTGTCTCATTTCCTACTTATTCTCATGGAAAGCAAAATCACTTATTGTCAAAATGTCAAAGTTGCAAAGAACTTTTAAAAAATGTTTCGATTAGTTAATTTAAAAGCATATAGTATTTCTGAACCTTTAATGTTTGCACGTTAAAGAAAACTAACACCCTGTTCCCACTCAAAGAAATGTGCATGATGTTACTGCTTGTAATGTAAAAATGGTCATAATGGCCAGCAGGGAGCAGTATACAGAGTTTGAATGATGAAGTAAACCCTGTATATTTATAGAGACAGAGACTGTGCTCACTTATACAGGGAACAGGGTCCATTGTGGCTGGTTTCGACTCCTTACTGCCAAACTTCTCATCTGCTCCATTTACAGCTCTCCGTGCTCCAGGCTATGGAGAAATACACAAATTAGCCAAAAATCAGAGCTATGATTTAATTAAAATTACAGCAATTTCTCTACAGTAAAATTTAAAAAAAAAAAAACACATTTCCATTGCAACACACCCTTATTTTCAAATAGCCGAGCAATGGTAATTTTATCAGTGATTACATATTGATTAACATCTAATTACGTACAGCAATCAGCTCCGAGCCCTTGCGTCATTGTGAAAATTTGCCAAACCAGCAAAATTTATTTTCACACAGTGACGCAAAGGGGAGACAAAATAGAAAGAGATAATAGAAAGACAGCTTGATACTAACTGTTTGTTCGTCCTCATCTGAGTTGAAGAGGTTGTCCAGGTCTTTGAAGGAGACTGCCAGGTCTGAATCATGTATGAGGCTGGTGGAAGCAGCCCGGTTATGGGCCGCAGCCCGCTGAGCATCTGAGAAAGAGAAAGAGAGAGAGAGAGAAAGCTTAACACACAGGCCTGTTCTCCAGCTTTATCTAGCGTAACCACAGCCTGGGCTTGAGACCATATCAGGACGAACCCTTTCCCTCACTCAGCGAACACATTTAACCTTTATGGGCAACAATACACTAAACTAACCCAGGCTGTCAACAGGGAAACTATTTCAAATAAAATAAGTGGACTGAGGGTTTGAGAGGGGTTTATGAGAGAGTCACTGGAGTGTAACAGGACAATCCTTACCATCTGATAGTGCAGCACTGCCATCTTCTCCCTGTGAGAGAGAAAATAAGTGATGGTAAGTGTTAAAAAAAAAAAGACATTATATAATGCACAGATACACAAAGGTTGTGTTAGATTAGATATGCAGGGTCCAAAATGTACTTTGAAACATGTCAATCGCAGCTGAGTTGAGACAAAACTAAAACATACTGTAAAAAGTGTTAACCTCCAAATGTTACCTCAAAGAGCTATTTCTTCCCCTTAAAATAGTTCTATTAGGTACAGATTGACGCATTTAGGTGAAATTTTGACATGAATAAAACCAGTTCATGTACATGTTATTTATTTTCAGTGTAGTCCTCAATAGTAGGCACACACTGATTAACTTTTCCACAAAACAAAGATGAAAACAGTCCAGAGTTTGTCAGTTCATGAACACATGTTGGTTAACAATCACCTAGAAGCAGCCAACCAATGAGACAAGGTGACAGCAAAAGAAGAGTGAGGGAGAGTGTGAAAAAGAGAAACAGAGTGAGTGAGTGTGGAAGCATGTTTATATTTCACCACCAAATTATATCTTCCACACACAGAATAACAAATAACACTGTAACAGCACAGGCTAATGGGACTGCAGCTTTCCCTCAGCGCCTTACAAACCCACCCCGGACCCTTAACCTGCCCCTCATGCAACCTCCACATCTCAGAGCCACCATTACAATGCAAGCCGCACGCTATGCAGAGATTCATTACGCCGTGCATAATTTCATTACGCTGCAGGCCGTCTCTCTGCATAAAGAGTGTAATCTGTTCCTCCATACACACACTTCACATCCTAATGACCAACTCTGTAATAAACGCCTGTACATGCAAATCACTCCTCCCCGTAATCGATAGCAGAACCCTGGGGTGGAGTATAGGAGTTAAGAAAGCAATTTTCTATGTAGACTATGTATTTTACAACAAATGAACGCTGCTGTGTGTGCTTACATGTAACAGACACACGTGTGTTATAAATGAGTCTGTGCTGCACCATATGGCCTACATTACTTAATCCTCTCCTGTGACAGCAAAAAGTAGCTGTAAGGTTACCAAGACACACATATGACGAGTAATTCTGAGAGTAGGTACCAAAAAAGCTTTTACAAAACAATGAAGTAACAGAGTACAGAAGGACAAAGCTGATTTTTGTTAATCCTTCACAGCTGCCAAAAAGACACTTAAAGTATGTGTGAAAATCCAACAGGAATGGGAAAGACTGTGTTCGCCCCCTCTATTCATGCTCTCTCCTCCACGTTTGAGGGTGTCAGATTCAGATCTCAGATGGGAATCTCCCATGAGCTGAAGACAGCAGACATGATGCCAGCATATTACACTCTACACTGCCAATGGAGAATCTGCGGTGTCTAAAATTCCTTTTCGCATGGAACAAAAGTCCATGTGAAACTGTATTCACAACCCTTTGTACTTCCGTTATGTTGCATATTTCTAAGTGAAAATGAAACTAGCTTATGAAAAGTGAAGAGCACCCTTACATTTACCATTCAAATGTTTGGAGCCAATAAGCTTTATTTTTTTCTTTATTCAGTAAGGATTCATTAAATAGATCAATTATAATGCTGCATAAGAATTTTATTTAAAACATGCTATTCTTTTCAACGGTTTCATGACTTTCACAGAAATATTTTCACAAAAATAACTTTTGTCTTCAACAATGATAATGTTTCTTGAGCATCAAATCAGCATATTAGAAGTATTTCTGAAGGATCATGTGACACTAAAGACTGGAGTAATGGCCGCTGAAAATTCTGCTGTCACCACAGGAATATTTAAAAAAAAAGATTTTTTAAAACATGAATTATAAATATATTAATTTGACAATATTACCGTTTTACCTCTATTTTCCATCAAATAAATGCAGCCTCTGTTAGTATGATACTTAAAAAAAAAAAAAAAAATCTTACCAACCCCAAACTTTTAAACATTAGTTTATCCCAAAGATTAGTGCATTGTGGGACATCTCTACCAAAAAACATTGCTCACCTTGTGTTTCTTCCCTGGTTCTCTATCTCCCCCAGCTTTGTCTTTCTTATCCGAGAAGGTGAACTTAACATCTCCGTCAACAAAAGCGTAGGGGTCTACCTCAGGCTCGTGGTCGCCGTCGGTGATGGCTGCAGCCAGGTACTGGTTCTGTCGCTGCAGATACGTCTGGATCCGTTCATCTGAGACCTTGAGCGGCCTTTTGGAGGCAACCATTAACCTGAAAAGGACAAAAGAAAAATAGGTCAAACCATAGCTGAAATATTATAACACTTCTTGGTACCCTCATACTGACCAGAGACAATTATAACCCCCAGACCAATCAAGTGTGCAATATTTGGGATTAAAGGATTATTTTTGATTGAAATTAACACATTCATAGTATAACAGAAAACCTACAGTAGTTGACAATAAATCATAATGCTATCTACAAGCTTTGAAGTTCTATCCAAGTTTTAATCACTCAGTGTCTCTCAAATCTTTACTTGTGTTATGTAAAATCCCTCTGTGTTAGTTAAATGGCATGTACCAGCCACTGTCCTTTTCACACAGATCAGACCACTGTAGCTCTGATGGGGGGGGGGGGGTGACAGCACACAGTGGCACTGGCCAGAGATTAAACCCATTTTGAGACCCCAGAGAGCACAGGGATTACACTGGGCCTTAACAGCAGAATAGACACAAGAGGACTCCAGCCAAGTGCATACTGGGATTGCACTGCATACCATTACATCTTGCTACGGCCAACAGAGAAAGCTCTCGAAACCTCTCTTTCCTGATCTTGGGCAACTGCAGGCAAACAACAATCTTACAGTGAAAACAATATAGAACTAAAAATGCAAAGTACTAAAATGTTGGAATGTTCACACGTCTAAAATTGCTGAAGGAAACTGCATTATTTAAAACATCAAATATTTGTGAAGGACCCACGCTAAAACAACATTTTCAAACCAGCCATTTTTTGTTTCTAGTGAGGGATTAGGGGCACATATTTTTCAACTTAATACTATCAACACGCATTCTTCCAGGAAGACAACGGCACGGCTGAGCGATGTGTACACTTCATTTTGTCATAATACTGCTGCTTCGTGAATTTATGAGGGGAATAAAGTCGTTGCTTTCAATAGCTCTCATCCGCAACGGTTTAGAGAAAAGTTCATACTACATGAACATTATTCACACAAAAGTGTCCAAACATTCTCACACAGGGCCAAATATCAGGACGACCAACAAATGTTCACCCTTCAACAGATTCAACAAACGCCACTTCATGTTAATAGATGACACTATACGAAAAACCAAATGTTTTCTTTTTTTGGATACAAAGTGGCAAAAGTGATGAATGTGCACTCCTCTAAGAGAATCGGCATGAGAATTTTAGTCATCATGTATTAGCACAAATACGGAGCTAACTGCATTAAAATAACAACTTCATGTCTTTTGGAAGCAGTGTGGGTAACCGTTTGTTGATTCAAGTTCCTGGAGAAAGCAGATAAGATGTACACTTTAGCAGATATTCAACACACAAGTAAACATGTCACGACTTAGTTGGAGACTGTCATCAAACAGCACTGGCACCAGTGTCAAATGACTGTGCTTTTAAATCAAGGTAACCACATGGGAGGCAAGTTCCCATGGTGCTTTTCTTGGAAGTCTAAAGAGTTGGTGCATGTTGCAAGAGTGTCAAGTGCTGAGCATGTGTGGATATGAACACAACCTCATTTCACACTTTGTTTATTATTAATCATAGAGAAAAATTAACCATGTAATTGCAGTAGGTTGACAAAAATATTAAGCAGCACAACTTTTTTCAAAATGATAAGATTTCTTTTTCTTGAGCACCAAATCTGCATATTATAGACGGTTTCAATGGCAACAACATAAACAAACGTTACTGCGCATGCACACTTTTGTGGCCCTAACTTAACTTCCGGTAGACATCCAAATAGAATCAATAACAACAGCAAGTCCCTCTAGAGTAGATAATTTTTTGATAAGCAAAATATGTTTGCTGCGTAAATCAGACAGACTTATTAAAAATGCAAATTCATTCTCTGCCAGCAGGAGGCGCTTTAAAGCAGGAGAACTAGAGGTTTCCCCCGGTAACGGCTGCTGGGCTGTACACAAAGCAGCCATGAGCTTACAAACGCTGCTTTATCAGGCATATAACATGCATGATGAAATGAAAATGACATGGAACATTTTCTAAAGACAGTCTTCTTTCCTTAAATACAGTGATATAAAAACACCCGCGCCTCGTTTTGATTTTTAAAGGTGCATGTGTTCATGTTTATTCAAGGAAGCCTTTTGGAAAATCGGTCAGTTGTCGCCACAAATAAATTAATTTATGGGAAACACATCCCACAACACAACAACCTGAGCCCAGCTTCATTACTCATAACTTTAACTGCGTTTGTAGCCGTCGCAACTAACCAGACTGATAAACAAATACAAACCGGAAGTTATCTTCGGCCAGGCACATGTGCCCGATGAAACCATCTATAATAATTTCTTAAGGATCATGTGAGACTGAAGCCTGACGTAATGGCTGCTGAAAATTTATCATTGCCAACACAGGAATAAAATCACATTTTAAAATATAAAAATAGAAGAGTTATTTTAAATCATAATATTTCACAATATTACTGTTTTTACTGTAGTTTTGATCATATAAATGCAGCCTTGATGAGCATAATATACTTAATAAAAAAATAAATAAATCTTACCAACCCCAAACTTTTGAACATTAGCGTGCATAATATAAGCAAAGGCCCCTTAATTTTACAGAGAGTGAAGGAAAGTAGTCTCCCAATGTCTCTTTCGGTCTTGTCTCTTTCAATGCCTCTTTCTTTGTCCTTAAGGTCCACAAGCTAGTGTTTAAAAGTATATCATGTTAATTTCCAGCCTAAATCCCCACTTAAACCCCTGAGTGTTTGTATGCACGTGAGAGACGGACCCATAATCTCCTAGTTCACAACAGTGCTGGGCCTGCACATTAGTGAAGTATGATGTCAAAAGGGCGCATCGCGAGAGATTAACATGGTGTGCGCACTCAGAGAAAGAACATTCTACACAAAACAAGAGTGTGGTTAATGTGTGTGTTTGAGTGAGCGGTGTGCGAAGCTACATCACAGCTATTCCAAAACACAGCTCACAAACAGACAAGGACGTTTGGGGTTCAGTATTGGGGGCTCTCGCTAACAAACTCTGGCTGCTGGAAATAAAAAGCCGTGAGCGGAGGAGATTAAGGGGGTCCACTGGGTGGTCCTGCTCTCACTTTAGAATCACAGTTACTTAAGCCATTATAACACATCACAAATGCACAAGGCAATCCTCCTGGCTGTTTACAGGTTATGGAGAGCTCTAAATCCTAAAGATACGTACTTTTAGTTCACTACATTGTTTGAGACTTCAGGGAGGTTTTAAAAGCGAATGTAAACAAAATATGTCTTAAAGGGAACATGTATGGAGGAAAACCAGATTTTTTTCCCCTTTCCTTTTGAAAACACAGCAGCCAAAACAGGGATGTGCAACAGCGATCAAGTATGTGACAGTGATGATCAATCACGAAAACGATGATCATGGAAAAAAAATTTCCCTGATTGGTTATAGCAGCACTTTGGGCAGCACCCTGAGCTCTGATTGTTTAGTTTGCCACAGCATGCAGTCCAAAATATAGATGTGAGAAGAGAGAAAAGCATGGCTTCAAAGTCACGCAGTGATGTCTGGGTTAGCTACATACATATCTGATTAATCTAATATAGGATGCATTGGGATATTAACATTTATTAACATGCTCAATGTGCTGCATATTACCAGAAGGTGCGTTTACATGGAGCATTGTAATCCGTTTAAAAGTCCAATCCGAATGAAAATGCTCCATATAAACACCTCAATTGGAATAAAAATTCCCAAACCGAATGAAATTGTAATCGGTTTGAGAGGGGTGGGATAAACCTTTCTATAAACCGAACAAAATTAAAATTCTGCCATGTAAACGCGTTTAACATTACTTTGCGGCATTCTGGAATTTGGGGACACAACAGTAGAGACTGGGAAATAGTGGAGGTAGAAGTTCAAATTTAAATTATACAGTTAAAACACATTAGAATGGAGAACGTTTGCTGTGTAATGCACTGCCGTTTCTGCTCTCATGACCGGAGTGGAAAATTGATCTGAAATGAAGTGCAATTTTCAGCTTATAAACAACACAATGGTGACAGTATAGCTTCCCCAAAATTTTGAGGTGAAAATGGGAGGACGACGACGATTTACTGTTAATAAAATTCACAATTAATTTCAGTTTATGTCTCAGAATGTGTATTTTGTTGTTTGTAATTTCACAGCTGTAATAACATAACATGTTACTAAAGTTGGAAAGTGCTGCTTTTCTATCGCAAATGTGCCGAATCTGCTCATGTAATTACAACCGCTAATGATAGAGAAGGGGAGGGGGAGCTGAGCTCTCGTGCCTCAGAAAAAAAATAAATTTGCCCACCACCATCGAGTGTTCACTTTCAGTGCTGAGGAGTGTTGAGAAAAGAAACCTCGCAGGGGAGGCTAGCCTGCCTTCTGGTATATCAACCAATCATCATAGATGCGTAAGTTGTGTGATATTAGTTTGAACGTCTCCCGCTGCGATGATAATGTACCAAGTACTTACTGATGAGTAGAGATATTGAATATTTGATCGCCAACAGATTTACCAAGCTGTCATTCAAACAGTATATAATACAAATTACAAATAAAGGGAGAACACGCCTAAGCTGGATATAGGCTACAGCAGTCGGCTTAATTAAATGGCACAACAGGCAGCTCTCTTTTAACACAGACTTTTAAAAAGGGATGGATGTTTGCTTCAATTGATAGGCCAGGTAAGTGAAATTATATTATTGCTGTACGTGTCATTTTCTTTACATTTTCTGACTAAAAGCAACCAAAAAGCCATTTTTAAAGTGCTTAAGCAAACAATAATAATAATAATAATAATAAGCAGGGATTCCCAGACCAATACAATTAGTGTGCCGCCTCTATTTTTGTCGTTTGTATTTATTTATTACAGATTCATAATTTCCAATCTGCTTGAAGTGCTCACACCATGAATAATGTATGAAAACACGCTTGGAAATGTTATTTGTTATATATCTCGTTGCGATCACTCTCCGTGTTCATAAAGCAAAGCTCTTTTGATTTATTGTTCAGCAACTCTTGGTAAGAAATCGTTTATTTGTTCTATTTAATGTACAGTAAAACTTTTTAGTATCACAACAATTAGGGATGGGTACCGAGAACTGGTATTTTTTTGGACCGTAATTGGGTCAATACCAGACTACCGGTAAGCTTCAGGACAAACGATACTGTTATTGATACTTGCGTTGTTTTATCTCCGTATACTTCAATGTTAATGACGAATTAGAAGCAGTTGCATGACATTTTCCTTCACTGAATGACGTGGCCATCGTTTGCTCGATGTGCGTGTGATATCCGTGCGCATGTGCGGTGTGTGTTTGCGTGCAATCAGTCATCGCGGCAAGAGTGAAACGTTCGAAAGTGTGGGCTCATATTACAAAACTAAGCGACACCAGTGTCAGATGCAACATGCAGTAGTGTAATAGTGAACAAAGGAGGGAACACCAGTAATATAATGAAACATTTACTAACAAAACACAGCATCTACCTCAAGCAATGCGCTGTGTTTACTATGTGTTTACTATGTCTCCCGGCTCCAGCTCCAACTGCAATTCGCGCGACACATTCACATCAAATGCTGATTCAGCGGTAGAGTTACACTCACGAGACACCGCACTTATTCGCAATCACAAAAGTACATTATTTGCTAGGGATGCTCCGATCGATCGGCCGATAAACACATTTTGTGTGATGTACATGATGCGTGGGGACAAATGATTTGGCGCCGCAGTCATGTCATTGCCGGTGTGGAAATACTACAACTCTTCGAGAAACAATGAAAAATGTGTTATTTGTTGTGTATGTTTTTCATGATGACTGAATGGATATTTAATTTTTAACAGCAGATTCAGTGATGTTAGAGCTGATCTGCGCATCACTGCAAATGTCTGCGGCGCGCTCCACGGGAACCGGAGCTGATCACGGACGCTCTAGTCAATGCTTATGTTTATACCAGCCACGCTGCGGCATGTTTCTGAAGCGCCTCTCCGCGCTGCTTGGCTAAAAATAGTCTTTTGTGAGTTGGCACAGCATGGAGGACGGAACAAAACCTCGTCGGAGCCGTAAGGGGTAACGGTAACATAATACATTGATCGTGGTCTGCTTTTAAATGAACATTTATTTATAAAACAAAATATCTTCTTTGGCCATATTAGCCGTGTCAATAGCATTAACACAGGCTTTACTCCTTTCAAACTTTATCTGGAACGTCACCATTTGTGTCACTGCAACTTCCCGATCAGGCAAACACACACACACACACACACACATGAAATCGTCTGCCTGATGAAAAAATGTATTTAAAATAAATCATAACTGGTGCAAATATTAACTACATTTTTTATTCACCCGCAAATAATCAGAATGCATTTTTTTATTACTGTGATTGAACTACTCCGTTTTGTTCTTTATGTTTATATTTCTTTTTTCCTCTTCAGTCTTATATTGGACAGTATTAAACCTTTTGAGTTACATCAGACTTCTCCATGTTGGAGTTTAAATGTTTCTATTTATTTTATCCTCTCTCTAAAATTGGACAAAGTTAAATTAAACCTAATGAGTTGCATTAAACTACTCCAATTAATTATTTTAGGAGTTTAAATGTTTTCTCTTTTTTTTGTAATTAAATTTGTCCTGCTCAGACTTGTATTAGACGATGTTTAAATTACATCAGACTTCTCAATTTTAGGAGATTAAACGTTTATTTTGTCCTCCACAGATTACTATTGGATAATGTTTAAATAAACCTTGTGGGCTGCATCAGACTGATCCATTTTGTTTGTATTTAATTTTGTCATTAAGTATGCTGATATACATAATGTTATGCATAAACCCCATTTCAAAGGCATATCAAAATGTTAACTGTATAAGGAATTTCTATAACATTATTACACATGTTGCATAAAGCTTGAAGCATCAGAATCGGCACTGGTATCGGCCAATCACCATGACAAGAAATTGGTACTCGGCTGCAAAGATCCTGATCGGAGCATCCCTATTATTTGCGTGTACTTTAGTTTAAAGCCATGCTGGTTAAACATTTAATTTGCGTGCTGTTCTGACATCCGCTTATTCAGAGCGCTTACACCTGAAGCGTGCGTACGCTAAAAGGCCGGTCAAACAGCACATGATTACATAGTTGTCGTCTGATTGCGCTAATACTGCCAAAAACACACTAGGTTTACATATAAACACAGTTAGTTATGTCTCAAGTGAAAGTAAACAGTTGAGAGAGAGAGAGAGAAACAGAAACAGATGTGTGCAGGTCTTAAACGGACAGAAATAAACATAACGCCGATTTTCATTAAAGACATAGTTCACCCAAAAATTACAATTCTGTTATTTACTCACTGTCATGTTGTACCAAACCTGTATTAATTATTATTCTTGTGCTGAACACAATAGATGATATTTTGAAGAATGTTTGGTTACCCACATTCTTCAAAATATCTTCTTTTGTGTTCAGAACAAGAATAAAAGTTAATACATTCTTCAAAATAATTTTGTGTTTAACAGAAGAAAGAAACTCATTCAGGTTTAAAACAATCTGAGTGTGAGTAAATGACGACAATTTTCATTTATGGGTGAACTATTCCTTTAATGTTAATTAAATAAAACACAAAGAGAAAAATAACTCCCTGCTCCTGACTGAAGAACTTTAATACAGTTGCTAAAGTTCAACCATAATAAAATAACTTGACATTTTCAACAATTTCTTGCACCAAATAGTATCGATAACAGTATCCCCATCCCTAATCACAATACAATTCATTTTAGAGCTGCTTTACAGAGGGACGTACTGTTATTTTATCCCTCAGTGCTTTAACATTAAGAAATTATGGCGATATGATGATATGTCTTGATCAACTGGCTGAGATCAAGCTATATTGTGTTTATTATTTTATCTGATAGATGGGCTTATATCTGTTTAACTTAGTTATTAGAAACTGCAAACAAGAAATCAGTTTGGTTCTGTGTGTGGTAGGCTACAATAGAAGACGGCCGTATAATTTCTATGAATTTCAAAAGTATGTCAAAACACCCCTCTTGGCAAGTAACTTTGTAGCTTTAACAACGATTAATCTGTGGGATCCCCTCGAAAACGAGACGGTACATCTCAAGGGGTTAATCCTAATAAATAAATTCAAATTCAATCTAATTTATACACTGGAGTACAAATGCACCGATCGACCGGACATATTTTGTTTTATTTCAGACTATCTCTGTCCCGTGCTTGCACACAAATTGCACTGCAATCATTTTCCCAAATGCCATTTGTGTGGAAATATTACGTTATTATAATTAGTCTGTAAATGGCCGTTAACAGAGGCCAGAGACGCTGAAGACAAACGCAAAAAATAGGAAAAAATACTGTAGCAGTCAGATCAAGATCACTGTTCACGATGTGTGAAATATAGGAAGAAAATCCAAATATTGAATTTTATATGAAAGTGGTTCTGAGGGGAACTGGCTGTTTTGAGAAATGGTGTTTTCTTTTCATTTAGTCTCCATATAATTAAATTAGTGTTAATAAGCGCAGCGCTGCTCTGTTTACAGTGGTAACCAAGGAGTTGTTCTATAAGCGCCACCTGCTGTCAGAGAGTGAAAGTGCGTCTCATTCAGCCCGCCTGCTGTTTCTGTCATGCAGATGTTTTATGTAGCACAATTTCACAAAGCTAGAGTCAGGTCATTCTGTTTTTGCTTCAGATTTTGAAATTATACAGTCTAATATAAATCAAACATTGCACATTTTTTGGGGGGGGGTTTTGTGGATCAATTCATGATTAAAATGCAGTGGCTGCCTCTAATTTCAAATGGCTATGAAAAATCAAGGTGCAACAAAGACTGAAGAATATGTAATGTTATTTAATATGTGATTTGTCAATTTCTGCACCCGAACATCTACAAACATAAAAACCTAAAGAATCATTTCATTTCTATCTTTGTGCTATAGGCATATGTTTGTGCTATACACTTTTAATAATGTTTAAACTTTATATTTATGTTTATATCTGGCTAGTGATTTTTGCCGTTTTATCGAAATTGAAATAGATAATTGTAAAATTTAATTGGTATCTAAAATATTGGTGTCATATAAGCTTATTTATTATAATAGAGATCAAAAACAACGATAACAGCAACTATTTTATTTTTTTGAGTCAGGGCCAGTAGAAAAAATCCTTAGCGTTGATCCCTGCAAAACGATTCTTGATCTACATTTTTTCGCCAATTAATTCTTCTGCTGTGCAAATACATCTTTACAATTTTACATTTTACCTAAAATTGCAGTTTCTATGCTTTTTGTTTATAGTTGGAATCTCTGTATGTCAGCACTGCCATCTTAAAAATAGGGGTGTGAATCCTCACTGGTTTCACGATTCAATTCAATTACGATTATCATTATCAATGGGGAAATCGTGGCCATGCACTTTGGACCACTTTGGTAACCTTACTTGGCCACACGTCACTTTCACTTTCGTCATCAACTCAACATCACGATGCGTCATTCTCAGTTTCCAATTGATAAATTTAAGTTTCATATAAATTTTATATCAAATTTATTTTGTGCAAAATTTACTTTATTTTATTATTTTTTTTAAGTATACAAGTAGGCTAATTTTTAAAACAATTACTTATTTAAAATAAGTGTTCGATAAGTATCCGAAAGTTTACAGACAATAGTTATGGGTTTATCTTTGTTTCCTCAGCATTATTGCCGTTTGATTATTACTGATGAGATCATAGACACTGGCAGCTTTAACAGGCTGCAATCACACTAATGCACAGATCTATTTCGACATATCAGAGGTTTTGTCCTGTTCTGAAAACATAACTGACTGTGTGTAGCCTACATCAATTTCGTATAAAAATATTCGAAAATGCAAGTGCATTTAACTGCAGCCACAACCAAACACAAAGCGCACATGAAAGTCTGTCAGTGCGCAAGTTTCGTGCATCTAATAGTACTGCATTCCAAAAGGCATAAATGAAAGCATATCTAAAGTAAAAGTGGGTGGAAGCACACACCGTCAAGCAATGCGCACGTGTCTCACAGCGCAAATTCTGTGCAATGAAGGCCGCCGCGTCTCTAGCGTGCACACGTGCCATATGCAGGGGGGAAAAAACCAAGCTCAGAATAGATTCAGAATCGTTGAAGAGAGAATCGCGATGCATCGGAAATCGATTTTACCTCCCACCCCTACATCGTATGGCTTTGAAAATGCGCAGGCAATTTCAGGAATCACTTGATAATGTAGATGAAAATGTAGCACAAATCTGCCATAAACATAGCATTATAATGAGAACTTTATAGAATGTGAAATCTACAGTAAATTCCTTCCAGCAGTGTTTCAGCACGCTGTTATGAAAGCGCATCACTCATTCACTCTCTCGCTATAGCGAGTAACTTAAAGTTCACTGGCATTTCAAAAACATAGCATTATAATTAGAACTTTATAGAATGTGAAATCTATAGCTTTCCTTGCAGCACGCTGTTGTGAAACCGTATCACGGAGGGAGCTCTCTCACTCTCAGTCTCATGCACCTAAGCCAAAAATCACAAAGACTGCAAAAGGTCTCTCCCAATCAAAAAGCTCATTTAAACTCACCTCCAAAAATGGGTTGTTCAGGTTATCAGATCAATGGGTATGATGACCCAAATTTGCATATCAACATATATTTGGTATTCAGTAAACTGGCCCGCCCTGTTGAACAATGTCTTATCATAACAGAGATCATTTCCATATAGCCTAGTTCCAATCAATGGAAGACAGAGGGAAGCCTTTTCTCTATTATTGTTGCTTGGTGGCTCAGAAATGACATCATATACCTTCAAGTAAGTGCATGAAATTGTGTGTTGCATAAAAACATGTGATACTCACTCAGTAACAGACATAATCCCTTCAGCTCCGAGTGACGCCTCTTCTCTGAGTTTGTCTCCTGGTAGTGACGGTGTGGGAAACTCCGCATCTTTCCTACGGGGCAGGTTAAAGAACCTCCACGGCGCGTGACTCCCGTCGTCATCCAGGTTTACTGCTGCGCTGATGTACGGAGTGGGCTCCAGGGGCTCGGGGTACGCAGGGGGAAAAGGTTGGGTGAGGGACTCCAAACGGGCATCATCTGGGCCCTTTTGGGGCAGAAGGCATGGCTCTGTGGAAGGAGGGTAAAAATGTTGGCTGTGTGGTGTGGAGGGGTTCTTAATGGCGTCTGAGGTTTCCTCGCCACGTTCGCAAGGGTGAGGGCTCAGCGGCGGTGGCTGAGGGGAACCGACCATCTCCGTTGGGCCGCTGTTGCCCACAGTAGCTCCGCCCCCGCTGTGCAGTTGTGGAGGTTTCGAGCCAGTGCTCACATCAGATGGGCGAAGCCCAGGAAACCGTCCACCCTCTTGACCTCTAAGAGCCAAGCGCTGACCCGCAGAAGCGTCAGTTTCCATTGAGACATCTTCACAGACAGAGTTGCGGTGGTGGAAGGGCGTCTGCGGGCGTTTCTGCTGCTTGTCACCTTTTTCTGGCTTCTCCCCGGCTTTGTGCTTGATGGGCGGCTGCTGCGTCTGACCGGTGGTGGGCGGCTGACCAGGCGTGCTGCTTGCTCTCTGCTTCTGGGTTTTGTGCCTGATAAGATAAAGAAATATTTTAATACAACAGATACATGAATTATGAACTGATGCCATCATTAATAAGAAAGCCTATTACCAGAAATCATATTTTTTTTTATTCATTTCTTTTCACTGTGAGAGTTCATAACATTTCTTTTCAGGTTTAATAGGCCTTTGAGACTCGTAACAGAGAAATGTAACAGTTTCTTAATTAGCTCATTATTTAGAATTTCCTAACTATTATTGGAGCCGTGAAAAAAACTCTCTTTGAATAAAGATTCTCTGCTTGTCGAGTCCAAGGACAGGTTTAAGAAACCACCCTTTTAACAACAAGCGCTCCACTCCTATCAGAGTCTGTCTGACCTGATAACGTGTGTCCACACTTTCTCAGAGATATGTAAAGCCCAGCAGCTGCCAGAGTTTCCCTGTGGGTTTCCTTGTACAGTGTCTCTCGTTTATAATGTTGTTCTTGAGAGGCAGTCACCATCTCAAGCTCCATAGCATCTCAACACACAAGCCTGTAGCTACAAACGAAGGCTTTACACTGTTTTCATCCCTCCCTTTAGAATGCAAAGTTTCACAACAACCACTCATGTCACAAAGCTAGAAAAATTCAGTTTATCTCAAATATTTTACAGTGTTTTACATGAATGCATGTTAGTATTTAAGAGAGGCTAAAGCATGTAGCGTGAAGAGTTGGGGGTCAAGGAACCTAATTTAGCCTGTATATGTAAACAAAGAAACCACAGACTACTTTGAGGTTGGAACTTAGGTGGTGTGAATATGTAGACCTATGTGACCGTTTGTAAGATACATATATAGTACATATATAGAGCTGTAGATTTATATATAAAACATACATATACCTCCACAAACTGACAAATTTAAACTTAAACTGCACAAACTTAAGAGCTAAAAAGAGTTACATCCAGAACACGGGTGAGTCAAGGGTAAAATTATACCCTCTCTTATTCACAGTCAAAACAATTTCACATGTACGCACACAACAACACACAACTCACACGTACACACAAGCAGAATGCTAAACAAGCAGAAAGGATCTTAGTCGATGCATGGTCATTTTCACTTCACTGGGGGGACTCCGAGTTTCATCACACCTCTCATGCTGGGTCTCTTCCAAAAAACATATTTGGCAAATGACAACAGTCCCATGGCGCCTGGCCTTCTCTTGGCCTGAACTGAACAGCTACTCAATGAAGAGAAAGAGAAGACGACTAACAGCATGACCACACAGCACTACATGACATTAGGTCTGTGTTAACGTTACTTACTATGCTTCACAGTGTTTGGGCTCATTCTTTTTAGGACTTGCTTCTGGTTTATAAAACCATTATCTAACTGAAGTAGGCACCGACAGATCTGGACTATGTTACAGTCTTACCATTGAGTTGGTCAGTGAGTCTCAGATATGTAAACACAAGTTATAATTTTCTGCCACACACATTTATTAGTAGTCTGTCTGTCACAGATTAATTACATCATTAAACTCAACTGTAATATCTGCAGACTCTTATTAGAGACAATAGCCTTGTTTTTTTTTCTTTTGTAATGCAAAATATACAATCTTAAATATTTTTTTAAAACTATGCATTTTACTTCAAATATGTTTCTTTGTTTTGTTTTAATTTGTTCTATTGCTTCTAATTGTTTTCTTTTTCCCTTAACTCTAAGCTGAAGTTGCCTCCATGAAGCAAGGAACAATAATACTTCACACAAACATTAATTAAAAGGTGAGATTGCCCTCTTTATGAAACACAAATACTCTGTAATGATGGTTGGTGTTAAAATCAAAATCTAAATTGTATTTTAATTGTAATGCTGCAAAGCCACATTGGAATATATTTGACCTAAGATTTTTCTTTAAAAGTTTCCAGACTCAGGAGCCACAAAACCATGCAATAACATGCAAAGTGGAAGGACCAACTGAACTACAAGACTAGTTACAGCCTGATACAATATATATATATTAAACATTCAACACATGCAGACTCTGAACATCGAATCAAATTAATTTCTTCTATCAGAGAAGCAAGTAAAAGAATCAGAGCAGGACTTATGTCACCATCACTCAGAAACCAGTTTTTCCGGTTTTCACAAAGAGCTTATTTAATACTCCATGACAAATGTATTGCCTGTCATTTTACAGAGTGACAGAAGACACTAGAAGAACTGAAAAGCGATGCAGCAGCAGCATGGTTAAACAATGACAGCCTATGAGAATACAGGACTGAGTGAATGTTAATGTCTGTACCTCGAACAGTTGCAGCTTGATCTCTGTGTGGAGTCGACGAAGTCCCAGGTGCCCACTTTCATCAGCGTCTCCTCTTCGCTGGTCCCATTGGAGGCTGTTGCAGAGAATTTCCGTCTGCAAAGACACAATGAAACAAGATTGGATTCAAACTCTCTGAATGACTTCTAATGGCACTTTTCCACAGCATGGTACGGTTCACTTTCGGGGGGTTTTCCACTGGGTACAGTACCTGGTACTTTTTTCATTACCACCTCGGTTGAGGTTCCAAGCGAACCGTACTGTTACCAAAACATGACGTGTAAACTCTGCTGATCACTGATTGGTCGGTGAAAATAGTCACTGCAAACTTGCGACACGAGACACAACAGACCCGCTAGATTTAATTCAGCAGAGCCAGCGAAGGATCGAACGCAACTGTTTTGAATGAGCGCACTTTTTTTTTTTTTTTAACAACCAAAAAATGGCTGTTTGGTTGTCTGTTGAGGAAGTACAGACGTTCCTCTCGTTGATAGCCGAGGAGAGGATCCAGCGAGAGCTTGATGGAGCGACGCAGAATGAAAACGTTTTTCAGGAGCCACGGCAGTAGAGGCGGTGCAACTATAAAGACATGTAAATAATCCCACCCTCTCAAAAGCAGTACTAAACTGCAGTGGAAACGCAAACTGAGCCATGCCGAGTCGTACCACGCAGTGGAAAAGCGCCATAAATCACAAAATCTATGGTACTTTGTTGAGACTAGTTGTACGTTTTAGTCCAGTAAATATCTCCCAGTGTCAGTTTCTTTTTAAAAGTCAAATTCTGTGTACATAGTGCCAAGTTTTGGTTACACAAAAGTTTATAAATATTTTTACTGTTATTGCAACAATTTTATTGAACACACATTGACCTCTTTGAGTAAAGGCAGATATGCCGTTATAGGTAGTACAGTGAATTATAGGATTATCAGCTTAATTTAAACTAAGACAATTATGTTGAAATCTAAAATGTGACAACATCACCTGAAATTAATGAAATTTTAGTTTAGACAGTGTCCGAAAGCTGTTCCCCAAGATGGACTGAACTGATCAAACAATCACACATTTGTGCAAATTGTGACTCGAAACCTCTTAGACACAGCCCTTGTGAAAAGTCTCCTAATCTCGATCACTCCTAATTGTTTTTTTACCTCAATAATCACTAATAAAACATTCTGTGGCTCAGATATACATTGTACCAGTTTTAACAGTGTATTGCTGCTCTGTGCTTGATTTATCATGACTGTGAAATGGGAATATCAGATTTTAGATTTACTCTGAGCACACTTACTTGTTCTGAGCTCGGTTGATGTTGCACTCCTGCCAAACGCTCTCAACCACCTGACTTGCCATCCTGCGTGGAATCTTGCCACCGTGATGACTGGTGCTGTCAACACTGAATCCATCCATCGCCACTGGCAACCGCATCCACTTCTGTGCCGAGTGAGAATGAACTAGAGAAAGAAAGAAAGGAAAGCCAAAAAGTTTGAGAGTGTATCGGATGCTGCTCATGAAATGAGACAGGTATGGGTTTGAGTCAAGTTTACCTGTCTGAGCCTCCTCAGGTGAGGTGGGAGGAGTCAGGGTCACTGAAGAGATGGCGGGGTCACGGTTTGAAGCAGGCACTTGATGGCCATTTGAATAGACAGCAGTGCAGTGCGAGGACCCCGTCGGTGTAACAGTGGGGATGTCTGACTGCGGGACTAACACCAGGCATGCAGGATACACCATGCGCACACCACCTGGAGAAACGGCCACATATTAACACCTTATGAATGCACACTTTGGGGGTAAAAAAAACAACAACATGTACTACAAATGAAAATCATATTGCACACTATATTACATTTCTATATTACATTCCAGTATTTTCAGCAAACATGTATTGCACCCACAATGCAACTGGTTTATTTACCAGCCTTTTAAGTAAAATATATTTTAATCCAACCCACCAACAAGCACTTCCACTGCTGCTAGGGAGTCGTCCTCCCAGTCGATGTCCTCCATTTTGTCCTCTGTGCTCTCCTTGGAGGTCGGGCTGATGGGATAGAACTGGTTCCATTCTTCAATGAGCTTCTGTGTCGGAGGGTCGGACAGCTTGAAGGACTGACCGGTCAATGTCCCGTTCAGTCCAAATGGACTCAGAATCACTACAGCGAGAATAAGAGAAGCGATTCAGTCATACACACTACCTACAGCACAGAACACAAGAGATATTGGGCAGCACTGGCATAAAGGTCAAGAATCTGGGACACAGGCCTGTCATGATTATCTGATCTAATCGAGATTATTTCAGATAATCATAATCATTGTGCGCTTTAATCCCAATCACAGATTGCCATTGAAATAAGGGAATTTTATTATTATTTTGTTATACTTATATTTTTACTCTAATAATATTACAATTATTGTTGTTATTTTACAGTGTTAATGGAAAGATCTATCACACACAAAAACTGTAAATAAGCTGAAATGATACATTTATAAAAATAAAAAGTTTTTTAATTTTAAGTAATATAAAAATATTTATATATACATAATTAACAAATAATTATTTAATAATAAATATTAAATATTTAAAATATTGGGTCATTCTAATATGCAATTTTTCTAGTGCTGTCAAACGATTAATCATGATAAAAATAAAAAATGTTTACATATGTATGTGTACTGAGTATATTTATGTATACATAAATACACATATTTAGAAAATATTTACATGTAAATGAATATATTTATACACAAACAACATTTTTCTGCATGCATATACATTTATATTTATATATAAATAATAAATATACACAGTACACACAAATATATTATGTAAACAAAAACATTTATTTTGGATGCGATTAATCACGATTAATCGTTTGACAGCACTAAATATTTCTGTACAAAAGATAACAACAAAAATCAAAGGTAAAGGTTTGTGCCTTATTCTTACACTGTGAACGACACGAGCAAAAAGGCTATTAAATTGTTAGCTGCAAATTAGTTGTATAATATTTAATAAACTCATGATTGTGACAGCACTAGCTGGTACACAAAATGAGTTACCAAGACTATGTAACATGCATCGTTGAATAACCATATTGCCCTTGAATAAAATCACCTATCCTAGTATCCCAATTAGTTTTTGTTTATGCATGCAAGTACTTGTGTTAACATAATAGTAGCAAAAGAGCCAACAAAACATAATCAAGTGCCATTTATCTGGAGTTGTCCTTGGAAAGTTGCCCCAAACTGATTCTTACAATGTAGAAAGCCCAGCATATGTAGAAGAAACACATGAAGACTAAGGAGCGTGTAATCAGAACAGGGCCAAAGCAAATGAGTCTATGAAGCGGGGAACACTGTACAAACACTCGCGCCTGGCTCTCTCTCAACCGCTCCCTCCACTTCTGTTCCTCATTAACTGTGGTCTTAAATGACTCCTCCACTGCAGCCGGTTCTCTTTCCTTCCTCCTTTCTCTCAGACACTTTCCGAAAGCCTTTCATATCAACACAGCCTCCAGTTACTGCCAAGCAGCGCTCATTCTGAGCCCATAAACCAACTTAAATAAACAGGTCACTCAGAGGGAGAGAGACAGAAACAGAGTGAAAAAAGACAAGGAAAGCGCACAAGACAAGGTGAAGCACAAATGTGGAAGCAACGGCATCAGTTTTCACTCTATTGGTATCTTACCAAGACACTTCAGTTTGTCAAGAGCAGCTCTGTTACATGCTGCTATCATGCCTAAAAAAACAACTAAACACTGAGGTAGGTAGCCACAAATTTTCCCAAGGAAATCTCATTCTGTACTTGTGTTTCTTTAACTGCCTTGATATATTGATCCACGTATTAGGGGTTAGGAGGAGGAAGGAGCTTCCAGGGAGAAAAAGGAGGGGGGAGCAGATGAATCCATCCCGTGTCCTTCCATTAGCCGGCTCATTCCATGGCCTTCATCACACAAATCCATAAAAGCCACAATGACAGAGGACACCTCCGTCCATCCGGAAGAGGTATGGGAAGAGGGAATGGGGGCAGGGGGATGCTATACAAATGGAAAGGAGGCACGATTCATCTTTAATGGGTTACGGCGGCTTAAATCTAAACGCTCTAACAGAGATCGTTATCCTAGCATCAAAACAGAAGCCGCCAAAATGCATTATTTCGAAAACACAAGCTGTAACCAGATGTAAGAAAACATACACGGCTCGTTCGCAGGGCAAAAACAGCTCTTTTAATATCTGACAGGTCCCTGATCGAGCCAAGGTGAGGGGGTGGAATTCATTTGGCCTCTGGATGGCTACCTCGTCACAATGCATCAAAAAAAGACTCGGCTGATACGCAAAATATTTACAAGAAAGAAAGCCCCACGTTGAGCTCTTCAGGTAGGTGGTGAGGCAGAAGATCAGAATTTGCATGGCAGGGGAGCTCGAAGCATTGAATCCACTAAAGAGGTATCAACACTTTGGTCATCATTAGAAAGGGGTCTGCTGCTCTGGTCCGCATTTGATTGGGGGCATCACACAGACATAAAGCAATTTTCAGACAAACAGGCAAACAAATGTATTCCAATATCACACTGTTCACCTCACATTTATTCTGTCAAGCAATCTGTGCACTACCAGTCTCTCTCTCGCTCTCTCTTCTGCTCGGTTAAGTGAGCTATGAGTTCATTACACCCCTCTCACTGCTCTTTATGAGGTCATAGTCGCAACACTCGCACGCTCACTAATCCGAGACTGTCAGAAACGGTGAGCAGCAGACCAAAGGAGATCGAGAGAGAGCGGGCGAGCAAGAAAAAGGTCAGCTGGTTCCAATTGACACATCACACATTCCTGATTCACTGCAAAGGTTATTCCCCCATCAAAAGGATGAATTATGTTTTTAAAATGTTAATTCGCAGGAACTGCAAACAATCTCAATTATGCAAAACAAAGGCAGAAGTGATCTAGTGCACGGCTGTTGATGATGTAGATTGGTCAATACAGCATTCCAGCCAAACTAAAATGAATAATACTGGATGAAATTCATTCAAAATTGAGCCTCACAAAATAAAAACTATAAGGAATATTTCCCACTGACAGTTCTTGGGTGCATAAGAGCAACTGAGGGCTTTGAAAGCCCAGGTAACGTCTTAAAGGGATAGTTCACCCAAAAATTAAAATTCTGTCATTAATTACTCACCCTCATGTTGTTCCAAACTCATAAGACCTCCGTTCATCTTTGGAGCACAAATTAAGATATTTTTGATGGAATCTGAGAGCTCTCAGACGCTCCACAGACAACAAGGGTCCTTCTACGATCAATGCCCAGAAACGTAGCAAGGAGATCGGTAAAATAATCCATGTGACATCAGGGGTTCAACCTAATTTTACGAAGCTATGGTGAACTATCACTTTAAGTTTCAGCATGAAACGGAAATTGCGATCGACTTTACCTCCCTATAGTGACGTAAATCCAAGTGAAATGGCTTTCCAAATGAAAAAAAGAAAAAGAAAAGAGGGTGGGACCATTTTTGTCGTTTTGTCCATCGGGAATTGACTGGATCGTTGTTGTTTGCTAATTGCTGCGATCTCATGTGAGTGACAGATTGCTGGAGGAAAGCCTTAGTGCCCAGCCCTCACACCAGTCAGAGAAGAGATGGTGTTGAGAGGGGAAATGTGATTGAGAAAATAAGAATTGTCCGTTTTGATTTTATGGTGACTTTAAAAAGGCCTAAATCTCCCACCCAGGGATACATGATCATAAATGGCAAAATGTCTTCCTTAACATGACCAACAACTCTTTGGAAATCCCACTTAACTTTACTATTCGACTTTAGTAAGTTGTTATTTTTGTTTTCTTTGCACACAAAGTATTTAGTGGCTTGGTTGAACCACTGATGTCACATGGACTATTTTAACAATGTCCTTACTACCTTTCTGGGCCTTGAACGTGGTAGTTGCGTTGCTGTCTATGCAGGGTCAGAAAGCTCTTGGATTTCATAAAAAATATCTTAATTTGCATTCCGAAAGATTAAGATGAAGATGAAGGTTTTACAGGTTCAGAACGACATGAAGGTGAATAACTAATGACAGAATTTTCATTTTTGGGTGAACTATCCCTTTAAAACTTTGTTACATAAAAATAAAAACTTCAAATCATATAGTTTCAATTCAGTTTAGGCTAGGGTTTGGTTATTATTATTATTATATGTCAATATAAACAGCCATTTAACAAATGACTCTAAACATTATCAAGGCAAAAAAAAAAAAAAAAAAAAAAAAAACAACATGATTACCGATTAAATATTTTTACATATCTCTGTGCCCTAGTTTAAACATTTTCAAGATTTAAGGATGTGCAGATATCTCTAAAATCACCATTAGTACGTTGAGCACTGCTCATGTTACCGGTAATGAAGAACACTTTCTTCTTCCCCGAGCACCTAAAACAGAAAAAGGTCTCTAACACTATTTCTGTATTTTATTTATTAATTTTTTCAAGCTACAGAGTGGCAGACAGGATGCCACTGGGCTTTACTAATTATAAACCTCATCTTTCTGATCAGAAAGGAAATGCTGGGAAGAGAAAAAGGCAAAGGAGAGACAAAAGAAGGGGACAGACAGGGGGGAAAAAAATATATATATTAAAAGCATTTTTAAAAAAAAAAAGTGTGATCTATCACCTTGGAATGGGCTGGTGGCCTGCTGGGCCAGTGTCAGGTGCTCCTCGCTCAGGTGGTACACGGGCTGGTGCTGGTTGATCTCCACGCTGGTGCACACATTACTGTCTCCATGCAGGAAGAACGTGAAAGAGCAAGACAGGTGTTCTCTGAGAAAGGGAGAGACGGGTGTTTAAGTTACACAGTAGCACATGTGCCTCAAAAAAATAAAATAAAAAAATAAAGGGATTATTCATAAAGACCCAACAACTATGGATCTGGATTTCTAACATACTTTATGAGTCATATAAACAGCGTCACTGAACTCTTGTGAATCATTTAATCACCATCTGATGTGCTCATTAAATGCCTAAGACAGAATCTGATTCATTTGTAACTCTAAAAACAGTACTGTCAATATCTCAAATGCGTGAGAAACATCACATGCCATTGAGATGCAAGTGTCTGCTCTTTGACCTCAAGGATTACACTGTGTTTGACCCTTCTCCTCATGAATATACATGAGGACCTTTAATATATGTAACAGGACAATAACACTTCTTCTACATTAGTCACACTCTGAGCTCTGTAAAGCCTGAGCTCTGTGAAAATCAGTCCAAACTACACCAGCTTCCTAATGTGTGCTTAAAATCCTTCGTTCCACGGCGCATTAGAGTTGCTCTGCTGATCTGGAATCATTGCAGGCATTAAAGCATCTTAAAGCAAAACTAGTCCAATGGCAAAATTACTAAACCAGAAAAACCCTCTTGTATTTCTATGAAATGTCATTGCATTAAGCTTTAAAAGGAAACATTTGTGAAATAAAGGCAAGTTCCTGCATGAATTAATTACACTTACTACGACAACTTCTGCATTTACTATTGCTCATACTTAAGGTTAGACATCTGAACAAGCCCCCTAAACCCAAGTATTACACTTCAAATCACACAAAGTTTGTGCCACAGACATGAATGACACCTCAAATAATGTGGTTTGTTGAGAAGAGCTATGCTATTAATTTTCTAAGCAATCAGATTTTATCCCTGAACATGTTAAAATGACAACAACTTGCACTGAAGGAACGCAAACTATATCTAGGGATAAGAATAACAAAGTATAGGCATCGCGCCATTAGTATGGACACTAGCCAAACATCTGCATTTAGAGAGTGAGAGAACCATAGAAGACGTTCAGCCACTAACCCACAGAGACAGACACTGATTTGCAACTACGTCACATCTAAACAGAGTAAACACGCCACACTGACCACTTGCATTTCTACAGCTCTTGGACTTTGCTAGGGAGAATGATTTACAGCAGGCTGCCCCCTGTAGAGACAGTATCGCAACTGCGATCTGATGCCATTGCTTCGTTATTTCAGTTGCACACCGGTCTTAAACTTTCTCAACAACCACGCACACAAAAGGAGGCTCTCTGGGCAAGCTAAATACTGCTGCACCATCACATTTGATCACATGGTCTACACACACACTGAGCTCAATTACAGCATGCTCCTGAAGTTCTCTATTCAGTGGCAGACAGAGCAATCAGTGTGTGCATCACTGACCAACCCCAAAACAAAAACATGACCTGTAACAAATCACTGTCCCTGTCTGAGCTCACACTCAACCAGGATCCAAAAGTAACTCACCAAAAAAAAAAAAAAAAAAAAAACTAAAAAGAGAAAGTAAATGGTGCAACACTCATTGCAACTTATCCCTGCACAATTCATCATCAGAAGGTTACCAAAGATTAATTCAAATTCACCTTCAACTGCGCTGTTTGTCACATACAAGCAAAGAAAAACACAGCAAATAAAAATACTTATAACATACACCACTATTAAAAAGTCTAGTGTCAGCATTTTTTAAAAAAGAAATTAACACTCCTATTCAGCAGAAGTAATAAATTGGTGAAAACAGATAATAAAAGGCATTTATATTGTTAAAAAAGATTCATATTTTAAATAAATGCTGTTCTTTTGATTTTTTCCAATCAAAAAAAATAACTTAAATCATCATGATTTCCACAAAATATTAAGCTCAACCGTTTCCAACACTTAAGAAATGTTTTCTGAGCAGCAAATGAGCATATTAGAATGATTTCTGAAAGATCATGCGATTGAAGACTGAAGTAATGATGCTGAAAATTCAGCTTTGCACCACAGGAATAAATTTTAAAAATATTGAGTTATTTTAAATTGCAGCAATATTTTACAATATTACTTTTACTGTATATTTGATCAAATAACTGCAGTCTTGAGCATGAGATGCTTTTTCCCAAAAAATTTTTTTAAATCACAGCAATCCCAAACTTTTGAACGGTACTGTATTTCAAACAAACAATTGCAAAACAGTTTTATGGTCCCCACACTTGTCAACAGAGGCCAAAAATAGAGTTAGACAACACTACTCCTGATGACACAAGCTAATCCATTGCATTTCCAGCTAAAAAGCAAGAACGGAAGAAGAGAAAGGGCAAGAGGCCACAAATAGGTAACATGATCCTATGTGTGACATAGAGAGAGAAAAGGACCAGACTAAAGTAAAAGAGCATTAACAAAATTAAAAACAGCTTGTTGTGAGAAAAACAGCATGAGTAAGTAAGAGAAAAAGAGAGGTAACATTCTACAGCTGTAGTATTGGGCTGTTACTGACTTCCTGAAAGCAGTGGCTCTGGTCAGGGCGTAGCAAACTCCTACTACAAAACCCACAAACACACTTCACATCTCAACGACTTTACACGCACAGCACACCCAGTCACACAAACAGGTGGTGTCTGTGGCCCCTTGGCAGAGTCGTCTGAAAAGCATCCAAAATACTTTACATCTAATTGTCTTGCATTTAACTGTCTTGTCATGTGGAGTGCTCAAAGAGCTACTGGATGAATCTCGCTTCAGTCATACGAGTGTGTTAGTGTTATGAAAACTAAAAGCTACAAAACATTTTTTTTATAAAAACTTCACTTAAAATGAAAATGAAAACAGAAAATCTAAAAATCAAAGCCAATTCAAAATATATAGTATATAAATAACATTAAATCATCAGTTCGTTAATGTTAAACGAGAAATGATGTGGTACCAGTCAGGACAAACAATAGAAATTCTGTCATTTATTCTCCACATGTCATTTTTAGCTTTGAGCGAACTACCCCTTTAACACACCATATGCATCTAAACCACATGACAAACTGTCTGTCTTCCATCACCTGACCAATAGCAGTAGCAAGATCAGATGATCAACTGTAGAACATGCCGTTACACACCCTCTCTCCAAACCAAAGCCCTGGAAGACGTCAAGCACAGTACTGAAGTGCATTACTAACAGCAGCGTGTTTACCACAAATAGAGAACTGAGACTCTCTGAAATACCTTCAGATTAAAGCAGTCGACCACAGAGCAACGGCAGTTAACACACACAAACATACACGGTCTACTACATCCATCAAAGGTCCTCCAAACAAAGACTTTATACACACAGAAGAGGACAACCTCTCACTCATTCATAAAGTGTGACCTTAGAGTCAATAAGAGAACTTAAAAAGCCTCTAGACTTGATGACTAGTGCTCGTATTCTGCGCGCTTTAGCTGTTTGCCTCATCATAACAGCTGAACAAACCCGGCGAGACTTTTCTCAAACAAAACGTTTGTTAGTCAACAGTCACTTATGCTAATTAAATGTTTATTGATCTTATGTAACAGGCTTTCACTAAATACAAAGCCAACGTACAAACTAAAAGAGGACCTGATTGGCTGCATGCCTCGGAGACTCTCAATCTTTACAAAGATTATCACAACAGCTGCACGCGGATGGGTTTTGAAGAACACTTTAATGCGAAATTTGCTTTTAAAACTAATAAACAGAAAACAATCAATACAGTCGCTCCCTAGATACTGTATTTGGCTTTTAAAGCTGTAATTTCTGAGCCACAAAAATTTGACAGCTAAACTGATTTCTCTTTCTTTTTGGATTTTTGCATCCGAGCTGATGTAGATTTACTCTGTAATGCTCCTTGAGCCAACACACCCCTCTAAAGCAGGCCATTCCACCCAGACTTCCTCAATGCACTGTCCATAAATTTTCAACCTCAAAATTAACTTTACAGAAAAAAAGGACTATTTTAATCAACATTCTTTTTGAAAATAAGGGGAGGTGCCAGACTGGAGACCATGGAACATCTCCACGGATTGTAAATCTATCCACAATGGACACTCTGCACACACACACTCCCTTAGAGCAAAGATAGGAGCTTGAGTCAAGGCCAGAGTGTAGTGAGCATCTGAGGAGGAGACGAAACCGATGAGAATGAAAAGGCGAGAGAAACTGATAAATTTGGAGAAAGGGAGTTGACACTTTAGCACTGACCAATATCTATAACCATTGTGTAGTGTGTGTGTGTGTGTGTGTAGAACAGGAATGGGAAGTGAGAGAGTAGGAGTTCTGGAATGTCAGGAATCTCACATCAGACTTGTGTAACTGAGCTCAGAAAGCAGCAGAGAGAAGCTAGATTTACACCGGCCCAGATTTACTATAGCGTGAGTTTATCTGAACCTGTCCAGGATTGATGGGTAGAAAAATGGTTATCAGACAATAATGATATAATCTGGACATGCCTTTGAAGTTTCAGCATGAATCAATTCTGCACGCACACACGCTGGATCTACTGTTTGTTTCCCATCCAAACTGCAATGACATAGAAAAGGTCCCATTTAATGACATTTAATGCATTTAAACATTGTAAAATTTGTGAAACAAAGCAAACTCTGACTGGTAGCTAAAAGCATAATGACATCTTTAAATTCAGCATGAGCTGAAAATGCATGTTATTGTAAATGATTCATCCATGCATGCATATAGTTTTTTTTTTTTTTTGACTTTATAATTTTTAATAAAATATTAACAACTTTCTGGTGACACAGTCCATAAAAAGATTTTTTCCCCCTTCCTGTTTTTTTTTTTTGTTTTTTTTGCTTGTGTCACACTTAAGATTCAGATCGTTAAAAAAAGATAATGCGAGTAAATACAAAATGCAGTTTTTAAATGATTTCATTTATTAAGGGAAAAAAAGCTGTCCAAACCTATCTGGCCCTATGTGAAAAATTAATTGTCCCATCCTGTTAAATCATAAAAGAACTGTGATTAACCACATTATTTTAGAAAGCAGAGTTAAATTTCACTAGCCAAACCCAAGTCTGATTACTGCCAGACCTGTTGAATCAAGAAATCACTTAAATAGAACCTGTCTGACAAAAGCCGCTTTTCCACCAAAATTACCTGGAACAATTTGTCCCAGGAACTTTTTTTTCCCAAGACCTGTTGCTGTCTGCGTTTCCATCACGGTCTAAAGTACCGAGAAGATTAGGCAAATAGTCTGGTGACGTAGGTCTGCGCGCGTTTCTCAATACCAAGTACGCAAATTTCAGACTTGCATCCTCAGTGGTTCGGACTTCGCAAGTTCGACTCAGGAGTGTGAACTCCCACGGATGGGACGACACAAGTCCAGTAATTCTGCAAAGAGCAGCGTACTTGATAACATCACTCAGCTCACCTTGGCTACTGCAATTTTCCTTACTGCATTTACAATAAGACGAAATGTGATAAACACCACTGCCTCTTTTAGTTTTCATTTAAACATTAATTTATAATAAATTAATTAAATTAATAGCCGCAGAAATGTAGTTCAGGGAACGTACATTACAATTGAAACAAAATACTATATCAAACAGTATTGTCTCTCTTCATTCTCATTTTAACCTATTCATAGATTAATAGAATAAAGACCAAAGACTACCTGTTAGCTTTACACAAAACAAATTATATCTTCTGTTTAACCAATACAGAGACATCAGAGCCAGTGGCAAATGTCAGAAGGACTAGCCGTGCTGAGGCTGCTCTCGTCAGGAAACATGAGCACTGAGCGCCCGCTGATCGCGTGGAGCTCACGTCTCCGAAATCGGCGAAGCACATTTTCAAATTTATAAATAAACTGCAGATCTGAGTTTTAAACAACTACATTCTCGCCTAAAATACTTTCAAAACTACATTTCATGACACAATAACAGTAATATTTAAAAAAATTATGCGAATACATATGGTGGTTGAAATACAATGCTGCATGAACTCAACCAATCAGCATGCTCAGCGCCCAAGACCCAGCCCCGAAAGTTCCAGGACTTTAAAAAAGTTTCTGAGAGTCAAATTTTTACCCAGAACTTTTAGATCCTGGTTCCTGCAGTGGAAACACACCGAGTACCAGCCCATGCCGCGATCTAAAGAAATTCAAGAACAGATGAGAAACAAAATAGTTTACATGTATCAGTCTGGAAAGTGTTATAAAGCTATTTCTTTGGGACTCCAGTGAACCAGTGATTCTCAATATTTTTTTTTTTTTTTGCACCCTCAGATTCCATATTTTCAAATAGTTGTGTATTGGCCAAATATTGACAAATCTCAATTTCGAAAAAATGTATCTTTATGACTGGTTTTGTGGTCCAGGGTCACAAATGGAGAAAACTTGGAACAGTGGTGAACCTTCCCAAGAGTGGTTAGCCTACCAAAATTACTCCAAGAGCGCAACAACGACTCATCCAGGAGGTCATAAAAGAACCCAGAACAACATCTTAAGAACTACAGGCCTCACTTGCCTCAATTAAAGGTCAGTGTTCATGATTCAACAATAAGAAAGAGACTGGGCAAAAACGGCATCCATGGGAGAGTTCCAAGGCAAAAGCCACTTCTGACCAAAAAGAACACAAAGGTTCGTCTCACATTTGCCAAAAAATATCTGGATTATCCCCAAGACTTTAGGGCAAATATTCTGTGGACTGATGAGACAAAAGTTGAACTTTTTGGAAGGTGTGTATCCCGTTACATCTGGTATAAAACCAACACAGCATTTCATAAAAGGAACATCATACCAACAGTCAAACATGGTGGTGGTAGTGTGATGGTCTGAGGCTGCTTTGTAGCTTCAGGACCTGGACGACTTGCCATAATTGCTAGAATCATGAATTCTACACTATCAGAAAATCCTGAAGAAGAATGTCCAGCTGTCAGTTTGTGACCTCAAGCTCAAGCGCATTTGGGTTATGCAGCAGGACAATGATCCCAAACACACCAGCAAGTCCACCTCTGAATGGCTCAAGAAAAACGAAATTAAGGTTTTGGAGTGGCCAAGTCAAAGTCCGGACTTTAATCTGATTGTTCAACTTTTTCCCTTAATAAATGAAATCATTTCAAAACCGCATTCTGTACTTTTTCGGGTTATCTGTGTGTAATATTAAAATTTGTTTGATGATCTGAATCATTTAAGTGTGACATATGCAAAAATAAAAAATAAACACAGGAAGGGGACAAAAACCTTTTCACAGCACTGCAAACTTAATAGTCTAGAAAACTATAAGAAAAAACGGTAACGCATTAGTATAGGAACCAATTCTCACTATTAACTAGTTGCTTTTTAGAATGTCTATTATTAACATATTAGCTGTTTATTAGTACCTATAAAGATGACCAAAAAAACAGCAAAAAAAAAAACATTTTTTATTTGAGTGTTGATTATTAAATACAGTTCAATAATTAATTGATCATCATATAAAATGTATTTTTGGTTTCAGTTTCAGCTTTCAGCCAAGTGCATCCAAAATCTTCATTTTAGTGCATCACTAATGAACATGCATTTATTGAGAGATTGGATTTTTTTAACTTTGCAAATTATAGATGTCACATGAGAGCAAAGATGGGCCTGGTTGTGATAGAGACAAAGAAAGCTGGTGTGGATAAATTCATCCTTTTAGCAGTATAGCTACTGCAAGTTCATTCATAATAGATAAACACAGCAGATCACATGCCACTTCGTTCTCTGCAGAATCCCTTCGCTGAGAAGATGTTGCATCTGCCGGGGTGTGAATGTGTTTGTGACAGTTGTGTGCAAACCCCTATAAAAGCATCCTAGCTTGTAGTTTGTCATAGGCGTGCATGTCAAGGAAGACCGTGTGTGCATTTCCACATGCAAATGATTTTGTGCCTACGCAAGCGCATGATTTTATTACGTGAGATTTCTGTGGGTGTGTACAGATGTGCAGAAATGTGCGCGGTTTGATGCAGGCAGGTATCCTGATGGCTATATTCAGCGCTGCAGCCGCAGTCTGTCTCCTCCGCCGCCCTACTAAACAAACTGAAAAATCACAGATGCATCTTAAATACCCTTTACAGTATGACTGCGACATTACACCACAATAATTGTTGAGTAATGTGCAGTGACGTGCAGGGGATGCATCATGTTCTGCACTGGCTCACGCATCGCCCAGCTCCCCCGTGAACACTACCCATAAAAGAACACACTGGATCTGTGGATTAGCCATGGTAACAGATCTGCTGCTCACACCCACCATGAGAGAGAGTGAGAGAGAGAGAGAGCGAGAGCACGATCACAGCTCTGACCTGTATGAAGGATGATGTAAGCAGCTAAAACACATCGGGATTTGGTTACAGAGCAGCGTCGTGTGACAGCACAGCCAACCAATGAGAGAACCACCTAGTGACTGAGCACAGTTCCAACAAACACAGACAAACTACACAGATCTACATATAGCTGGAGCGTGCTGACCATTTCAAAATAAATTAAAAAAAAATCTAATACAACAAAACAAGCTCTCTGGCATTCCTCGGAGCCTGGCTTCTGAGCTCCCTTCCCCACAGATACTCTAATTATAGCGAAACCACAAGACACTGTGTGCTCATATGCAAGACAACACAGCGCAGAACAGAACAGGAAGGGTTTGGGTCTATTCACCAGCTGGAATTCTTAAAAAACCTGCAGGGAAAGAGAGAGAGAGGGAGAGGAAGCCAGCGGCGCTGCAGAGGCTGTCTGTGTTTTCCGTGCGGAAGGATCTAGAGGGCGGGCATCAGGACAAGCAAAGGTGGGGACAACACAGGCCTGAAGTCTAACAGGTTCACTAAGATAATCCCTCAAAAGAGAACAAGCGTGTATGTCTGCACTGCGAGTACGGCTCCACTCCTTAAACACACCTTCCAAATCTAAACGGTCCACAACAACAAAAAAAGACAACAAAAACAACAATTATAAAACATTTACAGCACTGTTGAAAAGTTTTGGGGGTCGTTAAGACGTTTTACAAATATTGAAAGTCATCTCTTTTGCTCATTAAGCCTGCATTTATTTAATCAAAAAATACAGTAAAACCAATAACACTGAAATATTACAACTTAGAATAACTGTTGTCTATTTCAACAAATTTAAGAATTCAAAAGAACAGTATCTATTTGTCTTCACCGTCATTTTAATGTGCCCTTGCTAAATACAAGTTCTTTTTTTTTTTTTTTTACTCCCCAAACCTTTGAATTTTAAAAATAGAAAATGCTACAAATGAATGTAGGCATCAGAACATTATAATATCTAGTTTCAAAAAGGATAAGTTGTAGCCACTCTGTTAAGATGGCCCTGCCAGTTTATGAATGGAGTCCTGTGAGGAATCAGAGGTGTTTTGAGTTTCTATGGCACGCAGGAACCCACTGCCATATTTGTGACAGGTGATATTCACTAAGGGACACATGTGTGTTCTGCTACGGTGGCTCTTCGGGGACAAAATTAAAATACCTCCTTGGTGGAAAAAAAACCCCACACAAGCTTAAGACTTGAACACACAAGCCATCACTGAGGGATTTGGCACTAAGAGAAACGCAAGCAGGCTTTGGGAATCAGTGTAGCAGGCAGAAATGCTAATCACCATACAGCCCATTACTACACCGTGTTCTCCGCTCCTCTGCCTTGGAGTCTGTTATTTAAAAGGCTCAGTGAGCACCGATTGAGAATAAGATCCCTTCAGTTCATATTATCTTGTCATAGGGATGTAGGGAGTGAAAACTCATACAAAACGACCACTTACACAAATACGCATGGATACGTATTGTACGTTTATTTGCGCTTTGATTTGTACGGAAACAGGCGTTACTGATGACAGAGAATAGAGAATAGCGTACGCACTGCGTACGCAATTGCGTCCATCGGATGCTCTCCAAAAATGGCCCTACGCTGACACAGAGAGGACATGAATTGTTGAATAAATGTCGTTATTTTTATTTTCTTTGCGTACAAAAAGTATTCTCGTCACTTCATAAAACTCAGATTGAACCACTGACGGCAGATGGACTATTTTGACAATGTTTTTTACACTTTTCTGGGCCTTGACAGTGTTAATTACTTGGCAGTCAATGGGACAGTCACAAACCTCGCGATTTTCATCCAAAATATCTTAAATTGTGTTCCGAGGACGAATGAAGCTTTTACGGGTTTGGAACGACATGGATCAATGACAAAATTTTCATTTTGGGGTGGAGCATCCCTTTAAGGGTCGTGCCTAAATGTACACTATCGTTCAAACGTTTGTAATCAGTATATTTTGAAAGAAATTAATTTAATGGTGTATTACATTTGCTAAAAGTGTGTAATGTATAATATTACAAAATATTTTTATTTCAAATAAATTATTTTTTACTTTGTATAAATAAATATATTATATTATATTATATTATATATATATAAATATTTATATTTACATTTATTTATAACATTGCCATTTCCAAAAACATATTGCTGCAGCACAACTATATTTAACATTGAGAATAAGAAATGCTTTTTGAGCTCCAAATCATTATATTAGAGTGATTTCTGAAGGACCATGTGACAATGAAGGCTGGACAAATGTTTGCTGAAAATTCACAGGAACAAATACTATATTAAAACATTGAAACCATACCAATTGCAATATTTCACAATATTGTTTTTACTGTATTTTTCAATAAATAAATGCAGCTTTGGTAAGCATAGGACATTTTTTAAAAACATTACAGACTTCAAACATTTGACTGATAATGTAAGAAGGAGTTTATACGTTTTATCAGTTTACAATAGAAGAGAGGGACAAAGAGTTGAAAGTATGTAGTAAATATGGAAGTATGCAATTAATAATTAATGAGTCTGTACGCAGAGTTTAACACATGTTGAGTCATGGCGGTCATTTGGTTTCAAATGCCAGTGGCAAAAAAAAAAAAAAAAAAAAGCATATATTAGAGTATTAGAGAAAACTCTATGACTGCTGAATCTTTAACACTCACAACACTAAAGGAAACTACTAATAGAAAGAGGGAGGGAGAGAAGGAAAGTGCCTGTGTGTGAGTAAAAGAGGGTGAGCTGAAGGAGGAAACGCTGTTGTTCCTTTTTGGTGTCACTTCGCAGTGATTTGCAGACAGACAGAGCTATAAAACACACAGACTCACAGTTAGAGCCTTGTTAACAGACCTCAAAGGAATGTGTGTTTTAACCATGTTTAACAAACAGCCTCTGATCCTTCAAATTCAAAGATTAAAATATTAATTTCAGTATTAAACAAGGCCTCAAATGCATATCTTGCATTGCATTTGAAGAAGTTCAACCTTAACTGTGATTTGTAGCACGACAAAAAAAAGAAAATAAATAAATATTCTGAAATTACTTGAAAGCTGTCTGGCTGTGCTAATAGAGTGTATAAATGACCTTGAGCAAGATAAGAGAAGAGCGCAAATAAATGACGCTGTGAGGAGAGAACTGTGGCAGAGGGCAGAGAAAAGCCAAGCTGCTCTTTTTTTTCCACCTCTACACATGTCGTCTCAGTTTCTTATCAAAGAGCACAGATGCTGACAGGGAGAAATCCAGCGCTGGAGACAGAGCACTTGCACGCCTGCAAGAAGCTAATGTACACAAACACACAAGAGCATATTGCAGCCTGAGAACTGCATTTAAAAAAAAATTATTATTGCACCATAGTGCAAGTAGCCAATCTCTGGATAAGCAACCAGGTCTGTATTCAAATCCCCACTGAGATTATGTAAATATGCTTTGAAAGCAATGATATTCATGTTTTGGTGTCAGACTGTGAAGGAAGTGTGGTTGATTTGAGGCCACCTGGTCTAGATCTTACTCCGTATAGAAACCTGAGCTTCACGAACAAGCTTTTCTCTAATGCAAGCACCTTAGTGTAGGATGCAAAAATTGCAAGCTCCATTAAAGCTGTGATCAAATGAATCCTTATCCTTACAGATAACATAAAATCCATTTAAGATAATGCAAGTAAATGAAAGAACATCTGAATGAAATGGTAGTCTTACCTCTTGTTAATGGGCTTCTCATCCTTTTCGTAGGGTTTGACAAACCATTTTCCGATGCGCACGAAACTACGGTTCATCAGACAGCGCTCCAGCAGGTTGTGAATGGCCTTGAAGAGAAGAGTTCGACATTCATAGGACAGACCGCTCTCCCACACGCCGTCATCCTCGCCTGTGGAGAGAACAAACACACAAGAGACCCGGTCACCAACCTGCTGCTGTCTATGAAACGGCTGATCTGCCGTTCATACAGGAATGCAATTTGCAGAAGTGAGTGACAGAACACACACACACAAAAAGTGTCCCTCTCTAATATTTTTTTTTATACATACATATATACATACATACATACACACAGAAAACACAAATGTATTAATTGTACCTCACCAGAATACAGACAAATAACAAAAAATGAAACTGGCCAGAATAAAAACGAGATTCCCGATTCTAAAGGTTTTAAGTCATCTCTCTGTTTTACTACAACACAGCAAAAGGGGGGTGTTTCTTAAAGGGATAGTTCACCCAAAACTGAAAAGTCTGTTATTATTAAATCACCCTCATGTCGTTCTAAACCCGTAAGACCTTTGTTCATCTCTGGAACAAAAATTAAGATATTTTTGATGAATGCGAGAGCTGTCTGACCCTCAATAGACAACAACGCAACTACCAAGTTTAAGGCCCAGAAAGGTAATAAGGACATTGTAAAAATAGTCCATGTGACATCAGTGGTTCAACTGCAATGTGATGAAGCTACGAGAATACTTTTTGTGCACAAAGAAAACAAAGGCTCTCGGATTTCATCACAAATACCTTAATTTGTGTTCTGAAGATGAAGGTCTTATGGGTTTAGAACGACATGAGGATGAGTAATTAAATCACAGAATTTTCATTTTTGGGTGAACTAACCCTTTAAGTCTACATAATCCAAATGTGACAAACAATACAACACCTAATCACTCAAATTTGAAAATCCAGAGGCCCTGCTGAATTTGAATCAATTAAAATCTTTGGCTATTAATTGAATTTAAAAGTGGCCTCTGTTCCTGCAGTTAAAAAAAAAAATAAATTAAAAAAAAAGAATCTTGTTCATTTTAAAGCAACAAGAATTCTACTCGTATTTTTCATTTTACTCAAGTTTTAATTAATCTGATGCACTGATTCTAGAAAATGCCATCTTGCCTTGCACCGACTAGTCTTGCAGGTACAATGTCCAAAGAGGCTGTAAATCTGAGCACTGGTTTGTTTCTGGATCACGTTCGGCTGTGGCCTCTATGCTTCAGTAATCTCATTAGGAGTCACTGCTTAAACCTGGCAGCTCTTAAGCTCCTTTCAAACATGTCTCTGTGCAGCACAACTCCCATGAGCACCCAGGGGCTGCACGCATTACAACACCCACCCACCTACCCACACTTGCCCGCCCGCTGGTCTGCAGATGGAAACACAGCAAATCCACTTGATAAAATAGTAACAAACAGCTCAGATAGGATTCCCCGACACCGCAGACGTCTGACAACATATTTGCTGCCATAGTGTCCTAAATCAGACACATTTAGTTTTAGGTGACAACAAACTCTCACTTGATTATTTGCATGTAAAAAGCTGAGTTTTCAAACACATCTTCCTAACCAAATCACACATTTCTGGCCATGCATGTATATTTAAAAGGCAGATCTGTAGCGACTGTACTAGTTGCAGCTAACAACTCTCTAAATGTTTACGGTTTTCCTTATGATTGCTTTTTGCCATAAATGTTTAAATAAAAGCTATTGTAACTCATGGCTACTCTGATCAAACATCAGTAAGAGTACAGTACATTCAGATCATTCCTATAAAGAAGACACAATGTGGCCCAAATCATAAGGTCATTCAGTCAGAGTGCGTCTGCATATGGTGAAATAAATGCAGATTGAACAGAGCTGAAGACATGGAATCAGGCCAGAAGGCAAATCTATAATTCGTTGATGTCTTCTGAGAAGGCAGCAAGTAGAACAATTCACTTTTAAAGGATGTCATTGATTTGACTAACAGCTTGGCAACAATGAAACACCTTGTCTTTTGTCAAAGCAGAAAGAGAGGCAGAGAATGAGAGAGAAAATGAGGTGGTTTTGGCTGTCTCATGCATCTTTTAATACTCTAAGTAAAGGGCCAGCAGCTTTTCACCTGTACACACAGACACACACTCTTGATAGGATCATTCATGGTAAGAAATGTTAACCTCAGAGTCCACGAAAGTCTCCCATTCATGTAACATCAAAAAAATTATAATAATAATTAACAAAAAAGCCATTGATCTCTTCATGTCTACCATTTGAAGATTATTTCATAAAACCTAGTTAAATATGCAAACGGTATTTGGGAAATCCGTCAAAAAAACACATTTTTGCCATTTTGTTTAATGATGCAGGAATGGCATAGAAATTACACACTAAAGCTTTTAGATGACAACCTCGATTTAAAACTATATGCTTTAATATGAAATCTCAGCTTTAGTTAATAAGCGTTTTCTCAGATTGTAAGATGTTTGGATGGCATCAAGATGACGGAAAACCGATGAAGGCATCACTGTCACTTCCACTTTCGATAACGGCAAATCATGCGCCTCACATTTTATATAAACAGCTGCCGTAAAATCTGCTGTTGAGGGCGTCAATGGCAACTCACTCCTCCTTTAATCCAAACCATCGTGTTCACTATTTCTACTGTGGGGAGGAGGCACCTGGTTTCTATCAAGCATTCCCTATGACCTTGTCTCTTATGCTCTAACCACTGCCCACAGAGCGCGAGACACAAAGAGAGGAAGATAGCTGACTTACAAAGAAACAAGCGCTCAAAAGACTGCAAGGCGCAAACGGCACTTAAATACCCTTGAAATATAAACACATTAAGCTTGGAGAGCAAAACAATATTAAGGAGTAATTCATAAATAAATGCATAAACAATGCTGCCTCTTAAGGTATATTTACATTTTAATAAAAGCATATTCAAACAGAATTTACATTAAGAATGCACATTAAATCTTAAAATTTTAAACGCATGGAATTTGAGCTGTGACAGAAGCATTGTTGAACTGACACTGGCTGCAGGGCTCCAGACTAACTATTTTTACTAGGAGCACTGTAGCCCCTGACTGAAAAGGTTTAGGAGCACAAGTCGAAAATTTAGGGGTACACCTTAAATCAGCCTGCAATGCAATCATTCACATATTTTCCCCATTTTAACTGTATTACTGACAAATGCTTTGATAATAAATAGACTTAACTCAGAGATTACAATGTGCAGTATTCTTTTAATTTCAGAGGAATATAACAAATATATATATATATATATATATATATATATATATATATAGGGATGTGCGATATGACTATTTTTGATCGTGGACGATAAAAATGTCTCCACGATCTGCTTTTGAAGAAATATCGAAGTATCATTCTACCAGCTGCAGTTCTGGTGCCTCCGTCTCAATATAGTGTACAACGCTACATACATTCACATCAGTGTTGACTCAGCGGTAGAGTTACTCTCAAAGGCCACTGCACTTATTCGCAATCACAAAAGTACATCATTTGCGTGTTTTATAGCCTTGCCAGTTAAACGTTTCATTCACGCGCTGGTCTGACGTGCACTTTTTCTGAGCCCGTACACCTGAAGCGCACAAACTAAAAAGTCTGTCAAACAGCACCTGATTACTCAACTAATTTATCTGTTGCACTAATACTGTCAAAGTAGTGCTGGGCGGTATGACCAAAAATGTATATCACGGTATTTTTCAAAATTATACCGGTTTCACGGTATATGACGGTATTTTTTTTTTTTCATGCATGAACGGGTGTTAACCACATTTTCTACAGGTACTGGTCATATAATTAGAATATCATCAAAAAGTTGATTTATTTCACTAATTCCATTCAAAAAGTGAAAGCTCATGAAAGTCAAAAATCAGTATCTCAAAATATTAGAATATTACTTAAGACCAATACAAAGAAAGGATTTTTAGAAATCTTGGCCAACTGAAAAGTATGAAAATGAAAAGTATGAGCATGTACAGCACTCAATACTTAGTTGGGGCTCCTTTTGCCTGAATTACTGCAGCAATGCGGCATGGCATGGAGTCGATCAGTCTGTGGCACTGCTCAGGTGTTATGAGAGCCCAGGTTGCTCTGATAGTGGCCTTCAGCTCATCCGCATTGTTGGGTCTGGTGTCTCTCATCTTCCTCTTGACAATACCCCATAGATTCTCTATGGGGTTCAGGTCAGGCGAGTTTGCTGGCCAATCAAGCACAGTAACACTATGGTCATTGAACCAGCTTTTGGTACCTTTGGCAGTGTGGGCAGGTGCCAAGTCCTGCTGGAAAATGAAATCAGCATCTCCATAAAGCTTGTCAACAGAAGGAAGCATGAAGTGCTCTAAAATTTCCTGGTAGATGGCTGCGTTGACTGTGGACTTCAGAAAACACAGTGGACCAACACCAGCAGATGACATGGCAGCCCAAATCATCACTGACTGTGGAAACTTCACACTGGACTTCAAGCAACATGGATTCTGTGCCTCCACTCTTCCTTCAGACTCTGGGACCTTGATTTCCAAATGAAATGTAAAATTTACTTTCATCTGAAACGAGGACTTTGGACCACTGAGCAACAGTCCAGTTCTTTTTCTCCACAGCCCAGGTAAGATGCTTCTGACGTTGTCTCTGGTTCAGAAGTGGCTTGGTAGCCCTTTTCTGAAGACGCCTGAGCGTGGTGACTCTTGATGCACTGACTCCAGCTTCAGTTCTCTCCTTGTGAAGCTCTCCCAAGTGTTTGAATCGGCTTTGCTTGACTGTATTCTCAAGCTTGCGGTCATCCCTTTTGCTTGTGCACCTTTTCCTACCCAAATTCTTCCTTCCAGTCAACTTTGCATTTAATATACTTTGATACAGCACTCTGTAAACAGCCACACCTTTCAGTAAAGACCTTCTGTGACTTACCCTCTTTGTGGAGGGTGTCAATGTTCGTCTTCTGGATCATTGCCAAGTCAGCAGTCTTCCCCATTATTGTGGTTTCAAAGAACAAGAGATACCCAGAATTTATACTGTAGGGATGGTCATTTATTCAAACTCAAATGTAAATATTCTAATATTTTGAGATACTGATTTTTGACTTTCATGAGCTGTAAGCACTAATCAAAATTAAAAGAAATAAACATTTGAAATATATCAGTCTGTGTGTAATGAATGAATATAATATACAAGTTTCACTTTTTTAATGGAATTAGTGAAATAAATCAACTTTTTGATGATATTCTAATTATATGACCAGCACCTGTACTAATTGAGAAGGGAAAAACTGCAGTAGATTGACTTAGAATGCCCTATTTTACTGTCATGATGAGCGAATATTGTAGAAAAATTCCACACTAAATAGTAGTGACTAAATACGACTCATTAATACATGTTAACCAGGAGTGTCACTCATTTATAATCGCGACATCGTCTGATAAAATCAAAATGCATCTAACGTTACACTAAAGAGCAGCTATGCGGTGGTTTTGTTACTTTTTTTGTGTCATGCAGCGCACTGAGTAACAAACTAAAAATAAAATAAAAAAATAAAAAGTGCATAATATCAACAGACGAACTATGCTCATTTATAATTCCAAACAGTCAGTTAGCGGCAGGTGCTTGGAAACGCTGTTTTGAACTCATTTATTGATGAATCTGCTGCGGTACGGCCAACTGAATGTGCTGCTTCTCAGCCGCTCGCTGCACAAAACAGACGCAGAGAGAGGCGACACTGCACCGAGAGAGTCAGATCTCGCGCTCGCGGGGCAGCACTGGCGACATCTTCCAACTGAACCATAGCTAAGGTTTATCCAAAAATGTCGCTAGGTTTGTGTGAGAGACCCGGGAGCTGATAGCAGCGGGTGGTGGATATTGTGGATGAGTTCATCACGAACCGGTATACCGCCCAGCACTATGTCAAAGCACACAAGGTTTATGTTAGGGCTGGGCGATAAATACATTTTATAGATTAACTCGAATGTGTAGTTCACGTCGATTTGTTTGAATGAAAATCGGTTTTCTCTTTAACATCCGCCGACGCTCCCGTAGTCCCGAATGGGCTCAGCCCTCCCCACGCGCGTTTGCCATATTAGAGTTTAGTTAGGGTTTCGTGATCCCCCCGCAAATCCGCCGCATCCCAACGTGTTCGGAAAGATGACGTGTACTGCGGAATGCGGATCCCTTAAAAGCAGTGTTGCGCGGCTCACAAGACTCGTGCGGCTCGCCAAGCTTTAATTTGTGGCTCGCATGGCAGTAAATAATACGATGATATGAGCAATACAGAGATTTCATAAAAACATTAAACAAAACAAGCAGGGCTATAACATAACCCATAAAAAAACTCACACCGTGTCTACACCGGTCGTGAGCGTCGCGGTGCGATCAGAGCTTATGATTTCCGCGATGCGGAAAACGCAGACGGAATCTCGGAATCTAGTTATAAAAACAGAATGTACTGTATAATGCGGAATGTCATTGAATTTGTCAAAGTTTGGATGAATAAATCAAAAGTAGGTCATTACACTTTCAAATCGCGATATGAACTAGTATCTGTAAATGTTAAGCTGCAAAAATCCTATTTAAATATGAATCCTGCGTGTCTCCTTATGAATGAATGCACAGACGCACAGTTTCGTTCACTACACATACTGAAGCGCGCAGTGTTTTCAGCGTCTGCCGTCTCGCCAAATGAAGTCATAAATACATGAACAACAGTCAGTGTCTGCTCTATTACAAATAATAATTTTTTTTTTTTTAAATACCCAAAACAGCGGGATTACAAGATGGAAATATAGACTAGAAAGATATTTAAACTTGCTCTGCCCTTACGTCCATGACATTGACTCACTGCAGAGAATAAATACTGGGAGATGGGAGGAAAATGTATATTTCTTTCCCTCAAAGTTTTATCATTGGGTGACCATCATACTGTATATAAAATTGAGGGATTCAGGGAGCCGCTATTATGCATTGCAACTGCTTTTGAATGCATGATCGCTTTGTTTCACTTTTGAGATTGGCGATCGCACGTCTGTGTTTATACTATGGAGTGGCAGTATTTACCACACATTTTACAAGATTAGATGTTTGTCAGTTTTGCTCATGATCTGAAAATCATTCGTCATCGTCCTGAGTCATCTCTCCTTACTCTGTTTATGTGGTAAGTGACATTTTATGTACAGTAATGTAACTGTAACAGGCAACCGTTAGCAATCATTTGTTTTCCGTGCCTTTCTGAATACAGATTCACGCTTCGGGCACACCCCCTAACCCCCACGATGTCATCGTCCATAGTTTATCAGAACTACCTCCTATCTACTGAATAGCAAGATGTTAAACTTGTGTTTAAAGAAAACTTATCAAAAAGGGTCCCATAATTTTATGTTGTGCGTTACATTATGTTATATATGTTATGTTACATTTTCACTGTTTACAATAGCAGGGCCTGCCATCTTGTCTCTTTGGCTTGTTGTTTCTGATTGCACTTTAACCCCAAGGGGGAAATCCAGATCAAATCCCAGAAGGGAAAAGCAAGTGGGGGGGGGGATCGATTTAAATCGTAAATTGGATTTTTTGTGAAAAAAATCGGGGATTTTTTTTTTAGGCCATATCGCCCAGCCCTAGTTTATGTATAGACTCAATTGGTTATGTCTAAAATGAAAGTAAACAGTTGAGACAAACTGATGCGTGCCTGTATATTAGATGCGTGCAGGTCTTAAAGGGACAGTACTAAACATGCTGCCGACTGCCATTAAAGGGACAGTTCACCCTAAAAATTTATTTCTGTCATGATTTACTCACTCACATGTTGTCCCAAATCTGTATTAATTTCTTTCTTGTGCTGAACACAAAAGAATATATTTTGAAGAACGTGGGTAAGCTGGTCCACATTGACTTTGATGGAAGGAAAAAAATACTATGGAAGTCACTGTGGACCAGCAAACTGTTTGGTTTCCCACATTTTTCAAAATAGCATTTAATAGCAGAAGAAACTCATACAGGTTTAAAACTAATTTTGAATGAGTAAATGGTATAAATATAAGACACCGACAGAATCGACAGACAGATGACAGAATTATTCTTTAAATGTTAAAACAAAACGCAAAGAGAAAAAAAAAAAACAGATGCTTTAATAGGAATCAATCTATATAGCGTTTTATTTTTATATTTGTTCATTCAGTTTCTTGAATGCTCCTGCTAAATATGCCTATTCTACCTGAAAATAAAGCACTGTTTTATTTGTATATTATGTGTATTTGTAATGTGCATCTTTGTTCTTATTTTTAACAACAAAGATAAAATATTGACAAAGATTTTTATCTTCGCCCACTTTGGCCTAAATATCCACCATTCTTTTTTTATATTTTGTTACCTTGAAAGGCTTTGTCTTTATAACAGGGAAATTATTTTGGCTGTACTGCTCAGACAAAATAGTAAAACCAACATGACAAAGAATAGTGATAAATCGTAAAATTGCAACAAAAAAACAAAAAAAAAAACACCCTTTATCTTTATCATATATATATATATATATATATATATGAAATGTGAAATGTGTCTGTTTTGAATCATTGTGGTGAGACACGTGAGGAAAAAATTAACAATCAGTTGCGGGACTATTGTCATAAATCGCATACCATTAATTTCTGAACTTTCTACTGTCCGTTACTGGAAATGAAATTACTGGTTGATATGTCCTGATCTCAATGAACTTTGCACACGCTTTTAGTCCGTGGAACTGGATCTCGCTCACGCGCGCTGTGAAAGTTTGGCCAGGACGCTTCCAGAATAAATCACTGAGGCATTTTTGACCTCATTGCTTATCACTGATATTTCCGCAGCATCATTTACGAAACTTTGCAGCATGTAGTGTCCGAAAAACAAAAGTTTCATTCAAATTCTGAATAGATGAATAGCCTAGAAAACACACAAAAAGCATGCTCCCTTTATTATCACTAAAAGAATCACTCATTAAAAAGTTCATTGCGATCTCACAAAGTTCCGTTATAATCAAGCTCTCTAAACTAAACAATAAATCTTATTTACATCGCATCTGCACTTAGTCATGAGATGATTCACGAGCGTGCAAAACCCTGGCTCTTTCAGCGGTGAGTGAATTCTGAAAAATCTAATGTTTCTGATTGGCCATTGCGTTGAAGAAATCAACAGATATGTCTTTGATTGGCTACATTGCTCAACACTGACAAACACGTTAGATAGTTTGCCAGATCTTTTAATTGCTTTTGCTTTCGTTTAAGGGTATTTAGCACCGTCTAGTATCCCAGTACAACCGGGCCTGGGCTGACAAAAGAGGTTCCATGACTGACGATATGAGGGGGCAATTACCCGCCACAAATACCCACCGCCCCCTGCCATCAGCTCTCGCGTCTCACAAACACACACACAAGCGCGAATTTAGCACAATATTTAGCAACTTTCAGATCCTTTTAGCGGCTTTTTTCCGCAAACGATACATACTGACAAACCTAGTGACTTTTTTGAAAAAACCTTAGCTTTCATTCAGTTGGAAGACGTCACCAGCACTGCCCCGTGAGCGCGAGGTCTGACTTTCCCGGTACAGTGTCTCCTCTCTCTGTGTTTGTTCTGAGCAGTGAGCGGCAGAGAAGCAGCGCATTCAGTTGGTCGTACCGCAGCAGACTCGTCAATAAATGAGTACAAAACAGCGTTTCCAAGCAACTGTTTGCTTGCTGACTGTTTGGACTTTTAAATTTGAACGTAATTCGTCTGTTAAAATGCTCATAGTTTGTTACTCAAACGCAGGCAGTGCGCTGAATAAGACAAAACGGTAATATAGCCAAAACCACCGCATATAGTCGCTTTTAGTGTAGATGTATATTGATTTTATCAGACGATTTCGCGATTATAAATCAGGATTTAAGGAGTATAGTGAGAGTGATTCCTGGTTAACGTAGTATTAATGGGTCGTGTTTACTATTTATACTTGTTTTACGTATGACAACAGAAAATATGTAAGTGTTAACAGCTTTATTGGGCATTCAGTTGTATTACAGTATGTGACAGTTCATAGAGTAGAAAATATGAAGTGCCAAAACTTGTCTGAATGCAAATTCGACGCAATGACGTATATATATATATATATATGATCAAATTAGGCTACTATTGTTTTGCATTAATAAGTGCAGTTACTAATAATAGGCTATTACATGTTAATTTCATGTTTACATTTGACAGTAAAACACTAAGCTTGAGTTGGGAAGCTTTTATTAACAACAGTAACATGTAGTAACATTTTCAATGACGCCAGTGTGACCGCTCACAAAATTTACTCGCACCGGCAGAAAAATGGTCGCAAATTGCTGGTCGCAGTCTGGAGCCCTGGGCTGTGTTTGTTTTGTAAGGATAAGATACTGAAACTTTTTTTTAAAGAACTTGAAGTTCTAGTTATCAGAGGAAACAACTGAATCGACTTCAGGACAACACCGGTAGCAGACTAACACACAAACCACATCGTTCCCACAGTCTAGCCAGGGATGCATTTCCTAAAAGTATTGTTAGCTAACTATGCAAGTTCACAAGTTCTACTGAACTGTATTGGTAACGGCAGAAATGGTGACTATAGTTGATTTTGGGAAATGCACCCCTGGGTAATCATTGGAAAATGTAGGTAAATATAAGAACAAAAGGTATCTTTTTTTAATTTTTTTTATTCCAATTAAAAATGTAATTGTATTTATTAGATAAACGATGTACAAGCAATATTAAAGCACACTAGTCTCTGAAAACAAAATGGAAATGGTTACCCAAGACCCTATCACTCCTACAATTGTAAATAAAAAGCAAATGATTTCATAAAATTGAAAATTTATATTTAAAATGTCGTTGTACCATACAAAATATTTCTGTACAAAATAACCTTACTAATACTACAATAATGAATAACTGCAAAGTTTGTATATATAGTTTAATATATACAATGTGTATAAAAACATTATATTAAAGGCATAGTTCACTCAAAAATGAAAATTGTCATTAATTACAAAAAGTATTCTCATAGCTTCATAAAATTACGGTTGAACCAGTGACGTCACATGAACTATTTTAACGATGTACTTCTACCTCAGAGGGTCAGAACGCTCTCGGATTTCATCAAAAATATATCTTAATTTGTGTTCCAAAGATTAACGAAGGTCTTACGTGTTTGGAACGTCATGAGGGTGAGTAATTAATGCCAGAATTTTCATTTTTGGGCAAACTATCCGATTAAGATTATATTTTTATACACTTACACATAAACAACAAACTTAATTATTGCAATGTGTAGAGAGTGAGAAATACAGAGCTTTACCCTAACCTGACCACAACCAGGAGGCCAGAACATGCTGGTCTTTTCAGCAGTCCCCTGTATTATTCAGTACACTAGCAGTGAGCACCATATTATCATCCTCAGACACATGGGCTCATAATAGCAGGACAGTGAGCCCTGCCCCTTAGTGTAGAGCTGCTCCCCACAGCCACAGGTTCCTATGCAGGAGTCATTAGATCAGCTGTAGGGTCATTAAACAGAGAGATTAATGTCTGCTCAACCATTGGCCCCTGGGGATTGAGCCAGACCAGGGAAGAGCCAGAGCCGTGCGCTACAAGAGCCGCTTCTCTTTCTTCCTGCTTATTTTCTGTGTTGTCTCTTCCCCCAATCTCCATCTTTCTTTATTTCTCTCTAGCTCATCTTCATCCTCTGCTGTAATCGGTCTTCCCTCTCTCCCTATATATGTACCTCCATCCCTTTCTCTTCTCCTTGTGCCCTTGGATTTCCTTTCTTTCTCTCTTGCTCTCGTTTGTTCTTTTTCTCTGACTTCGAGAGAAGAGCCTTACAAGGACCAGAGAGCTTCAATTACTAATTAATGACTATTTCCAAAGATGACAGGAGAGCACAGCAAGAAAGAGAGAAAAGCATAAAGATGGAGGGAAATGAAGGCAGGGCTCCCCTCTTCCTTGGTTTGGGGAATTAAGTACAAAAGCTAATGCATCATCAGGACAGGGTGAACAAGTCTGACCACACCATAGTTACAGCAGCACAGACACAAAGCACTTGCTGAAAATTGTAAGTGCATTTCAGAGACTGATTAATGGGAACAATAATCATCAATACTGATTATAGCCAATACCATTTATGACACTTCTACCAGTTCTAATATTATGACCATATTTCATAAATTATGAAACTTAATGCTTCTAATTTGTCACAAAAAAAAAAAAAAAAGGTACGTTTCAGAAAGTTTTTTAAAAGAAATTAATACTTTTATTCCACAAAGATTAATTAATTTTATCTAAAGTGACGGTACAGACTTTTATGTTGTTACAAAAAAATAATAAATAAATGATATATACACATATTTCAAATAAATGCTGTTCTTTTTAACTTTCCATTTTTAAATAATCCTGGGGGGGGAAAAAAGGCTTAAAATTGATTAAAGGGGTGGTTTACTGCGATTTCACTTTTTTCATTTTAAATAGTGTGTAATGTTGCTGTTGGTGCATGAACAGTATCTGCAAAGTTGCTGCGCTGAAAGTTCAATGTAAACGGAGATTTTTAAAAATCAGGAAGTTTAATGCCTACAAAAACAACTCATATGGGACTACAACGAGATACTTCCCGGGTTGCATACGTAACAAACCCATAAATTTGCATCAACCCCTCCCTCCGGAACATGCAAAAAAGGGGGCAAGGCCATGTTCTGCTGCTTTGTCGAAGAGGAAGAGTTATAGTGGAGAGTTGTAGCCATGCCGTCAAAACGGTGTTATTTTCACCCAGCTGTCAGGTCTTCTGTGTTCGGGCTTCCTACGGATGCTGTAGTTCGTCAACAATGGTTAAAATTTATGTTTGATTATGTTCCTGACAATTACAATCCTAATTTAGCTCTCTGTGCTGCGCATTTTACGGAAAACAGCTTCCAGAATCTACACGAGTTCAATGCCGGATTCACACAGAAACTATTACTAAAACATGGAGCAGTTCCAACTTTAAAACCAGAGGCAGCAGTTGTTGGGCCACAACCCGCAAGTAAGATTTCATAATTGTAAATGTGTTTGCATGTATAATTTCAGACGTAATGTTTTAGTTTTATCAAGGATGTAAACAAATGCCAACGCTGGCTTTAGTAGCCAGTTAGTTAAATGCTATTTCGTGTGTCTATGACAAACGCATACAAACATTTTGGACCCGGATTTGTAATTATGTACTAATTTTGTAAATGTATTTTCCATGTATACTTTATGACGTAATTTTTCGATTTGATCAAGAACGTAAACACAAGCCAACGCTGTTTTGGTTATAGTGGCCAGTTAACGTTAGTTCGATGCTATTTTGTGTGTATAAGACAAACGTGTACAAACTTCAAAAAATTATATGTAATCACAACAGCAAACTTCCATTCAGAAACGCTTTGTAAGAGCCGTGCTTGCGGAAGTTTTGCTTGACTCTCTTCATTACCGCTTTCTGGGTCTGATTCTGGCTCAAACTGATACGGCAATATTGACACCATTATTTACATTTGACCGCAGCACATGCACCTATCACAACACAATCACAACACACCGGCCCAACTAACCAATCTGAGCCCATTGCCTGTTTCTGAGGGAGTGGATTCATAGAATCAGGAAGTCAACCGGTCGTTCAAATGACAGAGGAGAAAGAAGCTTACAATAAAGGTGAAATATATGAAAAATAAGGCGTTTTTTAACAAACGAAACACGAAGACATGTTATATTGCACCCCATAAACACAATCAAGCAAAGAAAAAAAGCAGTAAACCACCCCTTTAACTATTACAAAAAATTCTGTACTGGTGCATGCCTACTGAATATGCTTCTCATCGACTTGTTCAAAAACCACCATGAACAGGTTTAAACCAGGTTCCTTCCCGCTAAAAAGGACAGACAATCATTGATCTATTTTACATGTCTGCAGGTCTTGACCATTAAGCCAAACACAAGCAACTTTCAAGCACAATGTAAACTGATGTTTGCAAGCATTACCGGTAAGGGCATAAAATAGATTATTGACAACAGCAATTGCACATTTCAACAGAAACAACCAAAGCCCTGCATTACAGAAATAACACACAGTCTTGCAACACAAAGCCCTTAACCTGTCAAACGGCACAACAAGATTAACAGGGGCAAAAATACAAATCAGACCTCACACACGCGGCGAGAAGAACAAAGAGGAGCTTTGCGCGTTATGCCGAGCAACAAACCACCAGCAGTGTAAATCAACCCAAATCTTTCTCCTTCAATAAAACAAATGAAATAACACCAATTTCAGGTGACCTAGAAATGTCTTTTTATCACTAAACCAAATGTGTTTGTACAAGACCCATGCTGTTTTCTGGTAGGCATCTGGCACAATGTCTGACTGTCTGATCACGTTGCTTGACTGTTATGGTATCCGAAGTCTGTTTAAAACGGAGGAAACGGCGGAAGGCCGGGGAAAATTGAGAACGTCAACAACGCACCTTCTGAAGTAAAGGAACTTGTATTATTTCCTTTTGCATTGACATCACTTCCTGTTGGAGGCAGAGCTCTCCAGCCATGGGTCAAAGGTCGAAGCAAGCCAACGGTTTACAAATGGCCTTCCTGGGATGATCTCACTCTCGAACGCCCCTACGGTCTTCAGACACGCAGTGATGTCAGGGAAAGGCAACAGCAGACATCATTTCCTCCAGCGCACTCAGTTCTCTCCGTGTCGATGGGATCCAACATGTTTTCAAAGAACCTTTTCTCAGAGCGGTTCAGCTCTGTGGCCCGAGGGTTCACGGAACACACAGCTTGCCAACAGAAGATTCCTGCTCTTAAATGCACGGCTCATGTGTCTGACAAACAGTTCCAGTCAAGCCGCAAGCACACCACCAGTGTGCCTAAGAGTCATGGCCTACGTGACTCCCAAACAAATACTAAATTAAGTGTGTTCATCACAACTTGTGTCATTATGTTGGTGAGAGACTCTCAGAGGCAGACCAATCTGTAATTACTGCGACTGACAGGCTCTCCGTGTACTTGGCTTACTGCTCCAACTAACACTTGCACATATATTAAAGGTGCAGTGTGTAATTTCTATACTACACGGAACAGTTTGTTTTATAGTGGCCCCACGCAGCAAAAACTTAAGACTGACCCAAAATAAGTTTGCCCAATATTTTTGACTGTCATTAATGATTAATTGGTTAGTTGGTTGTCGAACAGGGAATAAATACATTTAAAAAATCAGGGTGTGAAAGAAAAAAATAATAATGGAAGTAAATAAAATGTGGTTGTGAATGAAAAAAAATAAATAATAATAATTAGTAGTAGTAAATAAATATTGGTTGTATGAGTTTGGTTGTAAAAGTAAAAAACAACAATAAAAAAAATTTGGCAGGAAACCCATTTCAAAAAATCTTTAGAGCCACTAGTGCCTCATAAAACACACACTTCGTCTTTAACACATTTTTGTATACTGTCTTTTGTTGTAAGCCAATATAAGGAAGATTATACTCCGTAAAGTCTGTGCTCTACTTCTTCCTCAATATTAATAGAAATATTAACATAAGCATTTTAAATTTCAATACTGCACAATATTACCATTTTACTGTATTTTTGATTAAAATAAATGCAGACTTCAAACATTTTAAAATTTTACCAACCCCAAAACTTTTGGACAGTAGTGTATGTTTAGAATAAATACATAAAATTAGGTTGTAAAAAGAAAAATAATAATAATGGTAGTGATAAATAAATAAATATGGAATAAAAAAAAATAAAAAAAAATAGAAAAAAATTAAAACAAATTAATAATAATAATAATTAGTAAATAAAAAATTTGGTTGTAATAGACTAGTGCCTCATAAAACACACACTTCATCTTTGACAAATTTCTGCATACTGTCTTCTGTTGTAAGCCAATACTCTGTTAGTAAAGTCTGCTTTCTCCTTTTTCCTCAAATCATAAATTTAAACATGTCATTTAAGAGAAAAATAAGTGTCGGTATGACTATGAGCTTTAATTTTATAGCCTGAAAGCCCGTCAGCCTTCAGCATAATGGGTATCACCAGCAGCTGTCTTTGAGCTATGCGGTAAACAGGTAGCCCTCGCGAAAAAACCCAGAGGAGGGAGAGAGAGAAGAGGAAGAAAAAGAGAGGGAGAGAGAAGCTGCCAGCACAACTCGCACCACAGGGAGACTGGCAGACGGGGGAGGGAGCGAGAGAGTGTAGCAGACGAGTGTCAGAGGAGGAAAAATGAGGAAGAAATGAGCCCTACAGCAATTACCCTTACAGACAGACTACAGCTCCTTAATTTCTATGCAAAAAAGATCAGAGAGAGAGGAAAGGGAAAAAAAGAGAAGGAGGGAGGCAAAAGGGAGAGAGAGGAAAAGCAGAGGGGAGGGAGAGAGAGAGAGAAAGAGACAGAAAGGAGGAGGGAAAAAAGACCTTATTCATGTCTCGTTCTGTGGATGCCCCTGGATAGAACCGACATCAGCAAGCGCCACCGACGGGAACAGAGAGCAGCAAGGGGGAGGGGAAGCAATCGGACATTTACATAAAAATAGAGGGCCGTGGTCTACCGAGGAGATGCTCATTTACTCCAATGGCAGTTCGGTTATTCCAGATCATTCCATCACATAGCAAGCAGAGCGCTGGGATTGGCTCTCTCCCGCGTTCCATTCAGAGTCAGGTAAAGTTGCCTCTCAAACATCAGCCAAATGGCCTCCTGTCTCATTACATCTCCGAAACAGCACTCCATGTTTTCTTCCACTCGCTCGGTGATTAAATACGAGGCTTCAGAAGATCCGTCAAGTTCTTCCTTCACTTGCTCTTCCCTTGGGACGGGAGTGATTAGTTAACAGACAGGAATGGCACTTGCCGCAAAATTTTAAGACTTTAACAAGCTGTACGAGGGGAGAAGGAACAAACATGGATGAACAAACATGTGGAAACACCAACATCTGAGCTGAAACAGCCCCAGACAAAGCCTCCGAGTTACACTATTGTATTAACATCCAATCACAAGTGCGCCAAGCTGAATACAGGAGAAAATGCGGTTCAACACGTTTGTGGGTGTAATAATTTAAACCACACTCAAATGAACTAAAAAAAAGTCATGTGACTACACCGTAAACGCTAATGCATTCCACCCTCCTTAGTTACTGTTGCCATGTCCGACAAGCATGCCGCTCTCACACCACACATTATGTTCTCACGCAGTAAAAAAGCAAAGAGTAAACTGACAACACGCCAACAGACAAGACAGAGCAGGTATGAAACAAGGTCTCAGCGTTCAAATTTTGTAATTTAAAAAATTTAAACAACAAATACAGTTTTGTGGCTCTTTAAAGGGTTAGTCCACCCCAAAATGAAAATTTTGCCATTAATCACTCACCCCCATGTCGTTCCAAACCCGTAAAAGCTTAGATCGTCTTTGGAAAAAAGTACTTTTTATTTTCTTTGCGTGCAAAAAGTATTCTCATAGCTTCGTAACATTACGGTTGAACCACTAATAGCAGAAGGACTATTTTGACAATGTCTTTCATACTTTTCTGGGCCTTGACAGTGTTAATTACTTGGCAGTCAATGGGACAGTCTCAAACCTCCCGGTTTTCATCCAAAATATCTTAAATGGTGTTCCGAAGACAAACAAAGCTTTTACATTGAATACAACATTTTTCAAGTTTAAGTCAACCCACGTTAATCTACTCTCCAGTCTGATTTGTTTGTTGGACAAGATAGCAGATTCAGCGTTATTATTGGTCAGATCGCCTGTCAATCAAGCTTTTGCAAAGGGTCAACTGTAAATTAATCATGGTGCTAAAAAGACAGAATTAAACGTTGACACTTTGGTAAAGCTTTAAAAGAAAACCATCTGATCAGGAAAAAAAAAAGCCTGTCACATACACAGGTCTAAATATTATTTACGTCAAACATCTGAAAAAGTCACTGCAAAAATTTGTGAGAAATGGCAGCGCTGCCTAAAATTCAGCTTTGCCAAAACTGCATTTTAAAATATATTAACATAACATACACAATATTACTGTATTTTCTATTTAAATAAATGCAGCTTTAGTGAGCAAGAGAGACTTCAAAAACATTAAAAATCTTACCGACACCAACCCGTTTGAATGGTAGTGTGTTTTAACTATCAGCATCAAGTAACACTGCCAAAATATGTGATAAGTGTCCACAAGAGATGTATTTGAGGTGCATGTTAAAACCAGGTGTAAACAGAGTTTTAAACTCTGAGACAGAATGGACAATATGGTGATGAAGAGGTCAGCAGCCTTAGCCACTATATCCAATGCAAATCTTCAGATTTCCAAGCTTTTGTGATTCTCCTATGCTGAATTTCTGGCTTCAAGGCTTAATTACAGCAGAACACATGAATTCCGGCCCGTTCGCTTGGTTCTTGAAACCTTCTGAGACATGTGTTCCTCAAGTGAAGCGTACAACAGAAGTGATAGTGCCATCTTTCATTCTCTCTCTATCCCCTTTAAAGTCTCACTGGACCTGCTGTTCACTGAGTCACACCTTCACTGCCAAGGTGCCAGTAGGGATCTAAATCAGGTGCTCCGTGGTCCAGCGCAGGCGAATATATTTACGCGTGTGTGTGTCTTAAAAGCTTAATCTTTATTGCATCCTGTGGGCCTCTGCTGTGTTTGTAAGAGGGCCAGCAGAAAGACGACTGCATGTGTGTTTGTGAGAAAGACATCAAGAAGTGTGCATCAAGAGAGATGTTGAACGAGCAGCAGGTTCACACGTCTGTTGCAAGGAGAGAAGGTCAAGTGGCTATGACCCTGCTGATCTCAAGACGACTGCAGGCATAACATTTAGTCCTGAAACACAGGCTGTTTGACACGTTATCTGATCCTGAATTAGATGAACAGAGAACCACAGATGCCTACGAGAGGAACAAATTAAAAGTACACAGCTTAATGCGACATTTGAAAATCTGGATTAGCACTCGGATAAAATAAAACTGCAATAAAATCAATGCTCTTCTGACAGTTTTCCCAACACCTTGAGACCAATTAAAAGTCTTACTTGACTTTTCTGGCTGTTCGAGATCTGCAATGTCTTACCAAATAAATATTTTAAAGCAAGGTTTAACTTAAATTTGTTCACACTAAAAATTACTTATCCAGGCCTCGAAATTACCATTTCGACAATTCCTTGATATTACAGGGTTCCCAAAGTTCTGGAGACCAACAAGTGAAGAAAGAAACAAGAGGTGTCAAGAGGCAGAGAGAAGCACATGTCTGACTACTTCTCTGAGAGTCATGAGGCACAACTGAGATGCAGCCATTATAGCAAACATCTCCACAAACGAATGAAAAATACAGCAATATCTCTCATGGAGAGGGATATTATGGAATCAGTGAATTGGTCATTCTTTTCCACATAAGGCTCCATTTCTGTCCCTCCTCTGGCACAATGAACGATAATGAGGCAGGGTCTATGGACAAAGTAAAAAAATAAATCGCCTCTTCCTATTTCTCTATATCATCCCATTTTTCTTTCCTTCTGTTTCTCACTGTAAAAGGCGGCATGAATAAAGATGGGACAGGTCCATCTCCTTGGTCCATAAAGGAAAGGAGAAAAAAAAAACAGGGATAGAAAGAAAGGTGGAAAATGAAAGCTTTTCCGCAGACATCCATGATGCTTTCTGCTCGTTCATGCTTCGATGCGCTTCATTATTCCATCCTTCAAAGAGCTTAAGAAATAAAAATGAGGCAAAACTTCTTCGATATTTCCTATTCCTTTCTTTTGTCTTTCATCAAACCGAGGGATTTGCACTCACACACACATCGGATGAGATGTGACGCCGTCACACAGACTCCGCTGCTCTGTTTCATACAATGCAACACTAACCCAAGACAACAATAACCCTCAGGTCTGGGTTAGCAGAGCGAGAACTGATCTTAAAAGAAAACAATTATAAAGGCATTTCACATCATTCCAGCTACACAGCTCTACAGGTGATCACTTCTACAGAGATGAATCAAACACCTTCAGACCAGTCGGTTCAAACACAACAGAAGGCACTTGATCTATTTTTATCACTCTAACAGTTCTTGTAAACATTTCAAATATTGTAGCGTGTATAAACTTAATGGCACACTTTTTAGGTTTATCCGCAAGCGACAGACGCTGACTGCTAAACTGGGACTGTAGAAACAATAACCGAAGATCTTTGCTTGGGCCTACGGCACATTTTGATGACAAGTAACTAAAATGCACACGCAAAGAATGTGTGGGTGTGAGAGAGGAAGGAGGAGGAAGAAATTCAGAGAGACCACAGTCGATAGAGAAAGAGAGATAAAGTGGGCGAAAAGGAAAAAAGGCAAAACAAAAGGACTTTTCGTTAGAGCCAGTGAAACAGTGAGCTGCCTACCTAGACAGCATGAAAAGGTACTTAGGGGTGCCATGATAGCCATCATCACATCTTTGTTATGTGTATATCGACTTGATACAAAAGCACCAGTACTTTTCACATTGACATTGCTCACTAGGTTTTGAAAAACTCAGAGTTGCGCTCAAAAGCTTACCTGTCAGCTCGTGGTGGATGAGGTCAGAGAAGTTGGGATCGTCACCCCACCAGAAGAGCCACAGCTCCCGGCGTCCCTGCCTATGGCTCCGCCTCCACACGCTCAGCACATCCGCCTTCAGACAACGGCTGAAGCTGCAGAGGATGGGGTCCTCCTCGGTGACCGGGAACAGGATGGGCGCCGAGGTCGGACCTTGCCACACGTACCTCTTCCATTTTATCCCTGTCAAATCAGCCTGTGAGAAAGAGAGATTGCATTAGCTTCTGTCAGTAAGGCAGTTCGCTCACCAACTCCGAAAAGACACATATTCGGCAGCACCTAAAAGTCTCAGTGCTGATCTATTAACTGGTTTTAAGACTGAAGATAAACGGCACTGATGTGATGGAACAGACCCTGGAACAGCAGCACTTGAGCTATGAAATACTTAATGGACCCCAGCCCAGGAGTTAATCCTGCCTTAATGATCCGCTGTAAGATCAGCCATACTCAGACCGATACAGATAGGAGAGATCAGAAAAACAGTGAGTGAAGCATAGGATAGAAAGACTTGAAATAAATACAAAAAAGCAAGGAAAATGGGAATAAAAAAAAAATACTGAAGGGGATAAAAATAACCACTTTATGAGCGCAAATTAACAAATAAAACAATGTGATGTTACGCACATCCTTAATTGACTTGGCAGGACAGGTCATGCAGACCTCAGCTTTTATAAACTGGACGGCTGCATTTATAAAGAGATCAGGACAAAAACAACCATTAATTGTTATAATCTATAAACTCTGACTAATGGCAAGCTTAAAACTGTGATTTTCTCATATATTCACTGCCATTTAAAACCAGAGATGGAAAAAGACAGGTCATGTTCACAATCATGTTCATTTGTTGCAAAGTGAAACTTGTTGCAGCTGTTGGAAAATATTTCCATTTGACTTAGGAGTGCAGATCAAACACCTGCAAAATATGCAAAGAAAACATCTGCAGAGGATGCACAGAAGAAAAAAATACAGCAGCAAAAGCTGTTAAACACTTGTTAGTGAAACTAAAAATAGGACAAATCTAGCGGTCGAAGTTTAGACCGTTGACAGCTGACAGGGGGGGGGGAATAACTTTATAGGCATGAAGAAGAAATTGGCAGAAATGTAAGAGGAAAGTAAACAGCCTCATGAAGCACTCCACTTTTCCAGCACAACATTCTTGTTTTCCAAAAAGAGATTTTTTTATTTTTTTTTTTATAGATGGAATTCAATATGGTCTAAAATTAGAAACAACCACAATATGCAAAAACATCAACGGAAAGAGTGTGTGTTTTGAGGGCAGGAGTCATGTCCGGCTTGAAGAATCTGGCTCCTTTGACTTTCCACTTAAACTTGAGTGGTTTGTTGGGTCATGGCCTTCCACATAACTTCCTCCTTTGTCAAAACATCTCTCCTTCCTCTCTCTCCCTTTTTCACAAAAGTTTTACAAGAAGTCTTCTGAGCGCTGCCAGGAACGACAGCAGATGCTTCTTGTGAGAATCAAAGCAAACAGCTGAGCTACAGGTGAAGTGACACCAACAACCTCCTTGAGACGCACTCCATCTCACGGCCCGAAACTAACGGATGCTTTCTCTGTTGCTCTCACTCCCAAGAGATGCTTATCAATAGCGTGTGTCTCACATTGCTTCAGCCACTCAAAAAAGTCAATCAGCGCTCGAAGACCAATAGCCCCTGGAGACCGTCCAATGACAGGAAAATAGCTTCACATGCACTCAAGATAAAAACTGTGACTGTTTTCAATCCATTTAACTGAAAGATTTAATCTTCAAAAGATTTTCACAAGCAAAACGCCCTCACTAACCCGACTAGTATAACAAAACGTGAAATGTCAATCTCAGGAAGCCACAATTTATCTGCAACTTATTGCATGAAAATGTGCATCCGACAACATTACAGCTCACCACCTGTTTTATCGCTATGCTAGACGTAAATAGAGTGAATAAACAAACATTTAATAAAATCTTGTTGGCTAAAAAGATGTTGCCTGATGCTTATTAAAGTTCCTTGCTCAATTTCAAAATCATATTTACACCACCTGCTTGGCTAATATTATGCACTAAAACTTAGATGAGCGTGTGTTATGAGGCAGCAAATGTGTGTGCTGAGGTGAGACAGAGTTTCCCATGAGCTGAGCCTTACAGTGGTGTGCTAAATTTACACCAAGCAAAACAAAACGGGGTCAAACACTTTAAGAGCTTACATGTACAGAGAAATATGCAGATGGACTGTTCTGCATGATCATATAGTGAGGCTTTTATTATCTGAACAATTCACACACCCCACAAAAAACAGAAGTAATTGACATTGGTGGGGAAAAAACGTGAGGAGGAAAAAAAGTTGGCACACCTGTAACTAAACAAAAAAAAAAAAAAAGCCTCTTCCGAGACTGAGAGCGCAAATGAGTTTCTGGAAAACTGCAACTATTCATATTCAAATCATCAAGCAATACATTCAAACAAAGTGTGCAAACAAGCTCTCAGTGGAGCCATCCATCTTCAGACAATATCAGAGATTGTGCTGTGGCAGTAATAAAACAGAGCACGCATTAAACTGGATAAACTGAAGTTATATAATTCACCACAAGGCCTTGACACTGTTCACGAGAGTGTGTCTGTGTATTTGTTTTGTTGTACTAGTGAAGGACACGTTTCTGAAAATGTCAAATATAGCAAAACCTGCATAAACCGAACAAATAACATCTGTTTTCAAATCTAAAAATGCAGGGCTGGTCCATAGGAATTATAATTAGCTTAATCTAAGAACAATAGAAGTCAATGGGACGCACCAGTATGTGTGTAAAAGTGTGTGTGTTAGGGAGCAGAAAAGTGCTGTAAACAACCCTGCAGGCTCCAGGAATGCCCCATCTATTTCAAACCCCATGTCTCTTATTGCACACATGAGGTAAACCCCAAACCCAGCACTGGTTATTTTAAGCCAAACAACTGATGCGTGGTTCACGCGATTAATGCAAATGTATCAAATCTGTCAAAACTTTCAGGTAAAAAGGTGATTCCAAAAAAAGTGTCATTTCAGTAATATTTTAAGCATCCTTTTTAGGTTTTGACAGATTGTATTATGTCACTTCGATTCAATTTTAATATATATTGGAATATAGTTTAATGCAAAGTTTTTCAGGCTAATTTAGCTTTTTCTAGAGTTTGGCTCAAGGTCATGACACTGCAAAATGTTTCTTATTGTAAAGGAGAATTTAATGCAGATGTTTCTAAAAAATATCCAGTTTCCAATAATTAGCTGCTTAGTGTACAAAATGAAGGTATCATGGCTACTGTCAAACAAAATGAAAGAATGATGTCATTATGACAAATAAATCTGAATTATGGAACTGCACATCATTTTAGTAAGTTGAAGTTATGATGGAAACAGTTAAGCATGGGATACAACTTTTTGATAGCATTTCATTAAAAAGACATTGTGTCCACGATTTTATTTTATTATTATTATTATATAAAAAATAATAGCTATACAATTACATTAAAATCAATAATTCATATTTAACAATAAAGCAAGAAGTTGAAAACACATGCCATCCTCAGGAAAGGATTCAAATGTAATAATAATAATAATAATAATTATAATGTTTGTGTTTTTAAAATATGCTCAAATAAACGTTTTTCAATTCGCTAAACACACATTAGAGAGAAACGAGATGAACCTTTTCGGGGAATGACCCAAAATAAGCCTGCAGAGAAGCGTGTGTAAACATTTATGTAAACACCACGGAACATAACAACATGGAGTTTGAAATCAAGCCTAACACGCTTTGTTTTACACACCTCCTAAAATAACGTTTTTAAAAACGAGCGGAGTAATTTATACTTGCACAAAGTGCTGGTAAAAAGAAACTTTAACTTTCATTCTGCCAACACTCTTCTTTACGTGCAATTTACAAATACATAAACTCAAAACACACAGCCGGTTTGCGTTAAGCCATCTGGTGCAAAACACTACAAACATGTAATCTCTTCAGAAAAGCTTACAAATAAGCAAATAAACAAGCAGCGTGTGTTTGAATCACACACATACACTGGGCCCTGATCCTGCTCGCTCTCTCTCTCTCTCCACTGGGGCTGATGTTAGCATGCTAGGCGGCTAAAAATGGCTGCTTTTTCCTTTTAGTTTTTAAATCTCTTACCAGATAGAATAGATTGGAATGGCAGTCCTCCAAGCTGGCCCCGTTCGGTACGAAACAAGAACTCATCCTTTCACTGCGCGCTCGAACATCCCATCATCGGGCTTTCCATGGAAAAAGAAAAAGAACGTTTCTCCGAATTCGAGTCGAATGTGAACGGAATTATTTTTAAACAATCGGTGGGGGAATGGAATTCAACAGCCCCATTCGATCGCTCGCGCCTCCCGCGTTCAGCCCGAATTAGCAGATAAAAAAAGAACGGCCTCAACCGTCGACGAGGCTGTGAGGGAATAGATTACATGTAAAAATAGAGGAGGAATGTGTTGTTAAAATAGAAAAAAAGGAGAGCAAAAAGAGGCAACTCTCCCCCCTCCCCCTTGGCTTAAAAACGGTTTTAGCTTAAAAACGACTCTCTTATACCTCCATCCCCACCGAAAGCGGTTTAGAAACGAAAAACATTCCGCGTTAGAAGCGTCGAAAGGTGACGAGAAACTACATGAAATGCCTCATTTTCATTTAAAAGCGTATACTCGGTCTGTGTTCCTGCTGGTTTCCATTTGAATTCATGGATTCCTTTCTCTAATGGCGGCCACAGGGAGAACTCTGCCTCCCGGAGCCCATTGGCTGCTCGGCGGTCATGAGGGGCGTAACAACACTGCGAGCGACGGGCGCTGCCGCTAGGGGCGCCGCTGAGCGAATACAATTACTGCTGGCACACTTTAGCCCTGCGCCACCTAGTGGTCATTTAACTCATTTAATACCAAATTATTCCCAGGCTATGTATTCTGTACTTATTGGATAACCCATGCATATTTCCCTGTTGTTTAACTTTTTTTTTTTTATATATAATAATACTATAAGAAATGTAAATCACTCGTTCAGTGGGGCTCTGGGATATACGATTTATATACATTTATATATTTAGACAGATAATTGTTCATAATGCATTCATTTTAGATATTAAAATATTAAATATATATGAGCGTTTCTTCAACTTGAATTTAAAAAAACTTGTTCAAAAGTCACGTAGCAGTTTTAAGGTCTGTAAGAGGACAAACTTAGATTACAAGAGAAATTGTTAATATTTTACATTTTTTCCAACCTGCAATGAACAAATGTCATTTCCACCACATCTCAATATACAGCTGTCATTTAAATATAGAATAACTTATGCCACTCAAGAATTGTCTAAGATAATTTTTGTAACTAGTTTTACCAGTTTTTCCACAATGTACAATAATTATACATTTGTCAATTAAATGTAATATTGGTTTGGGTAAGAGCTTATTAGGAAATAAATATAACTTAAATAATTTTAATTTTTATATTAAGTAGAGCATGATCTCATAAATTGTGGATACATTTTTAATGTGTGATGAGAACTTTTTAAATATTTTTTACAAATATGTGTGGGTGGTGGAAATGACAATGAATTAACTTGAATGTAGAGAAACAGCAGAGATATTTATTAGAAAAAGTCTTGAACCCATCACACTCATTAAACTCAATTCACAAAATCATTAAACATTTCAATTGTACTTTGCAACCATAAATGTCATTTCCACCACAGAGGCAGTGTGGTGGAAATGACATTTCTGTATTTTTTGGTGAAAAAATGGAAGATAGCTTCACTGATTAGCTTTGAATTAATACTAAGCTTTTCATGTATGCAAAATACTCTTATTTAACTTAAAATTTTGAAGTTACAGCGTGTTTGGAAATGACGTAGAATAAATATATTAACTGATCAAGCAATATTTCCCTTGATTTTTCTTCATTTGTTGTTGATGAAAATGTAAATTTCCTCCATGTCCAACATGTGCTCTGATGTCACTGAACATTTCCATAGAAACCACCAAAACAATCTTTCACACAAACGTTTTAAAGAGACATTACAGTGTTGTGATGGAAATGACACCAATACTGTACGACAGCTATATTTTGTATAAAAAGTAATATTGATAGTGGTCTCACATTAAATACTATAATGTATTTTAATTATTTTACTAGTGCTTAATTCAGGTACATTACGAGTTACCAGATAAGTCATATTTTTAAACTGTATTTTCATTGATGAAGTTTAAAAGTCTGGGTGTGCGACAAGGAGAAAACAGTGATTTTGACACCTATAAGGAGGTAGAAAAGTATGAAAAAAATCATAATAGAAAGGTAGTAAAAATTTTAAGGTGGTTTTATTGTTAGCTTGACAAAGAAAGAGGTATTTGTCCAAAATTATATGTATTTTTTTTAAATATGACCAAAGAACATAAAAGTGCCCCATAGTCTAAGAATCACCCATATATACAGTCAAATCAAAAAAGATATAATTTTTGATATTTTTTTTACTAGTGGGTGCAGGACACCATAGTTCATTTATGTAAGTGAGGACAGCAAAATTAAAGTAAACTGTTTCTGTGACATATTATACCCAAAAATGCTACATACACTTTTAAAAATTTGGGACCAAAAATTATTCAGACACTTTGACCTGACCATGTTTTGCTTAAGTGTTTTTTCTTAAATTGCTAATGCAACTTTTTTTTACACCACAGACTGAACAAAATTAAGCATTGCTTGGTAATTGGTTGACCTAAATTGCTATTATCTAACTGTGTACTTAAATTTAACAGCTGACAGCTATTTAACCTAATCAAAGTTATTTGTATATATATATATATATATTAAAAGTACCCAATATATTTATGTGACTACTTATACCAGCAATGTTCGCAATGAAATCAAAACGGTCTTGACTTGTATTTATAGTTGATAACTCTTTGTAAAAATCATCAATAAGAAACTCATTTATTAGAAAACTTGTAACTAATTTCAGTCACACAGGTAAACAACTTCAAACATAATAGGTTGAAGTAACTACACAATACAGTTGAGCATCTCCTTGAACATGTCCATGCATTTTTATGTGGTTCCATGACAAGAGACACTTTTTTTTTCAAGAAAATATGTAATACACAGAGTGTTACAGGCGTAGTTAGACACGCAGCTGACTGAATGAGATTACTTTCATTCGAGAGTTTAAGTGAGATGTATTCCCATGGACGTAATAATCAGATGCCAGCTTCATTTGCTGCTTTTCTAATGGTAGCGGGGCTTGTCTGGCTGAAGTGCATTTAGAAAATGAAAACTTCATTGACGAGCACACAACCTATTAGCCACATTGGTGCTTCACAATAAATTACTTTAGGTCTATAGATTTGTAGAAATATTCAAATAATACGTCCACTAGATTAAACACTTTTACTTTAGATAATGCATATTTGTCAGAGGTGAAATTATAAAGGCTTTTGATGTGAAGGGGAAGGATGGATCCAAAGAGAATTAAGTGGATTGATGGCTGCATTGATTTACAAGGTCATGCCTACACATACAATAGATCTGTCAAAGAATGGCATGCACATCTCTCCTCACACACTCACATATTCCCATTGCTTGTCCATTACATAACTTTTTTGTAACATATACAATTATTTAAAAATTGACTAATCAAATTTTGAATTTTTATGTTCATTTTATTGTCATTTTTAACAATAATATTTTATTTTTATTATTATTTTTGTCAATTTTCAATTTTTGTCAATCAATCAATAAGTAGACTGATGCATTTTATCCGTATCTGCAAAGCTGTTTTGCCACCTCCTTGACAGGTTCCTTTTAAAGTTTGTCTGACACACACACACACACACACGTTCACACGTTGTCACACGGGGAACATAAGACACGCGCTAGCAGACCAGGGACTCATCAGTGGTCAGTGGAATGTGTGTCAATAGGAGTTGCAGGGCCACAGTTCAACAGCAGACCTGCTGTTTACACAGGCTAAGTGGTGATATCCTTCCTGCTCCTTTCAGCAAAAGTGGAGTCAAGGAGGGATTCAGAGGTTCAAAAAGGGTAATGCGTGTAAATACAGGAGCAGTCTGACTGCTTCTTTCAGTGCACACATAAGAATATATGCAGACATGCATTCACTATCACACAAAAATATTTATAGATGTCAAATGGCAACTCAACACAGTATCAAAAAAATACAAAGCAAAACATTAAAATGCATTAATATTATGAGCTACATTGCTGATCAAAAGTCTGGCATTATTAAGTTTGAATGTTTTAGAAAGAAGACTCTTCAATGAGAATACTCATCAAGGTTATATTGATTTGATCAAAATATAGTAAAATCAGTAATATTGTGAAATGTTATTACAATTTAAAACAACTGTTTTCTTTTTGAATGTGTTTTAATGTCAGCAGCCATTAATGCAGTCTTCAGCAATTACTTCATGATTCTTCAGAATCATTATCAGTGTTGAAAACATTGCTGATTCTTTTTTTTTTTTTTCTTTTTTTTTTTTTTTGAAACAGGAATTTTAATAAGTTGAAAACTGAAAAAAGTTGAAAAAGAAAAGCATTTATTTGAAGTAGAAATCTTACATAACAATATAAATGTCTTTACTGCTACTTTCATTTAATGCATCCTTATAGAAGTATATATGAATATATATTTTAAATCTTACTTACTCCAAACTTTTGAATGTATCACCATTTCCACCAAAATATTAAGCAGCAAAAGGAGTTTGTTTTTGAGAAATGTAACATTACATAACTTGCAGACCAATGGATCCTCTATAGTGAATGGGTGCCGTCAAAATGAGAGTCCAAACAGTTGAAAAAACATCACAATAATCCACGAGTAACCCGCACGACTCCAGTCCATCATCTTGTGAAGCGGAAAGCTCCATGTTTGTTGAAGCACATCCATCCTTAAGGTGTTTTCAGCAAAATGTAATTTCATATCCTTTATTTAAAAAATACAATAAACAAATATAATTCATATGAATTGTATATATACACCTCTGCAATGAGCATCTTTTTCATTTCTGAAGTAAAATTCATTTTGAGATTTTTTTTAGGTGTGCATAAAGTCAAAAATGTCTTGATATCATAATAAGAAAAAACAACAACATTAAAAAAAAAAAAAATTTAATTAAGCAAAACTATAGATTCAGATTAGGTTGTAAATATCGTGTTGTGTGACTCTGCCAAAGCTTTATGATATATGTATTACTAATTCATGATATTAGCATTAGAATATTTTTTTATGTTTTTGAAAACGTCTTTCATGCTTACCAAGGCTGTATCTAATTAATAAAAAGCATACAGTGAAAACACCAGTATTTGATACTCAAGAAACATTTCTCATTATCGGCATTGAAAACACCAAAAACAGCTGTGCTGCTTTATATTTTTGTGGAAACTGGGATACATTTTGCTGAATTGATTTGAAATAGATATCTTTCGTAGCATTATAAATGTCTTTACTATTTTATATATATATATATATATATATATATACACACACACAAGCAGAGTTTAAGGTCTATATACTCACATGTATTCGCAGCAAAAAAAGAAAAGTATGTTGCTTTTTATATTTTTATATTATTTTTCATGTTTTTATTGTAGACAAATATTGAATGAAAAAACAAGGGGCTGAAAATGTGTAGAACGTTGTTGGTGTTCCGATCCTGCAGAATTCTGGTGATAGACAGACCAAACAGTGACCAGTTTTCCTCCAGCTAACAACCTGCTGAAAACTCCCTGTGTGAGTGAGTAAGTGAGATTGTGTTATACATTTTTTTTTCTTAGAGCAACAAAAGAGAAGGCTTTCCCAGAGTTCAGCTGAAAAGGTATTGACTGACACAATCTTACACGGTTCAGGGGAGGCTTATGGTCGGAGGCAGTTTCCGTCTGTGGTCAGCAGGTCCTCTCTGCAAACAGAAACAGCACTGGGCATTTTCAGAGATGAGAGGGGCAGAGATGCTTGTTCAATCCTTCAGTGTTTCTAAACAAGGACATCCAGTGGAGAACTCAGCCAGGGCCACAATTACCCCCTAAATGACTCATTCAGTGGTTTGGAGCTCTTACCAAAATAACCGTGAACCCTTACTGTGTACTCTGGTTCAGCTTGAAGAGCCAACAGGGTATTAGGCTGATTGTAGTGCTGGGAAGAGCAGAGAGGTCCTCAAAGACCCCTCGTTCAGGGTGTCTCCGGTGACTGATCCACACCTGCGATGATGGGAAAGAGAGAAGCTGAGATCTGGAACTGAGAACCTTCATCAGAAATAATGATGCTGAAGCATTTGACAAAATGATGGAAGTTAATAAAATTATTTATCGTTATTTCAAATTTGAAGTGATTTACGAAACGTTTGGCAAATTATTAGTTAAAAATAATTTTGAAAGAAGTCTCCTATTGAGAAAATATTGCAAAAATAAAGTAATAAAAGAGCAGCCATTACTCAGTATCTTCAATGTCACATGATCCTTCAGAAATCACTATAATTTGCTGATTTGATGCTCAAGAAACATTTCTTTTTACTATCAATGTTGAAAACTCATCTACATCTTGGATGGCCCTAGAGTGAGTAAATTTGAGCAATTTTAAATTTTTAGGTGAACTATTGAACAGAAGGGACACAAAATGAGAATCACTTAATTGACCCTAATGCTTACAGTAACAAATTAGAGTGCAGTGTATCTCAGTTCTCTTTGACACATTTTGTTCTGCAGAATTCCACAGATTTGCTCCTCAAATCAAAAAAAAAAAAAAATCAAATAAATGTCTTCAGATTCCACCTGGATCTATCACTTAGGAGCAAGGATTGCTTTTGTGATACTGCTGTGTATACAGTAGAGGCCAGGGCTGCAAGACTGGAAAACTCTGTTGAACACACAGGAGATTAGCAGGAACATTCCCCTGTACACAAATGCAGACATGACAGATGCTTTTGTTGTGCACCTGACGCGGGGAGGGATGTTCTGCAGGGCTGCTGCCTCTCCCAGCGACACACAACTACAACTGAACATCCCTGCCGCTAAATAATCTGACACACTTTCCCTCTCCCTGCAGTCTATTGCCGTTTCAGCACTGTTAGAAATCATGTCGCCTCTCTCCCTCTCGTACCCGCTCCCTTCCCCTCTCTCCACGAGCAGATGGATGAAAAGCGGCAGTATCACGGCTTCTTTTAGTTAAGCTGCAGAAACAGCATGAGATTAATAAATTCAATATGAATAGAGAGTTAATGAAAGGAGCCTCTCCCCCTCCCTTTCAGCTGTGTTTTCTGCCGTCTGAGGAGCCTGTAAGTACCATTGAAAAGCAGGAGTCAGCAGAAACAGCCCCTGGATCGCAGACAGACTTTGACCTCTGCAGATTCCTCTGTGGCAGCTCACTCTGTCATTCCTCTGCAGTTCCTATACCAATAAACACATCAACACTTACGTCTGACACAATATGGGCACAAAAACACATTTCTGTAGTCAAAGGACAAACAGTTGCCTTCATGAATTCACTGTAAAGTTTTATTGCATGAAGTTAATTCATTGTATTACAAGGAATAATACAACTAGGAATGTTTCCCCAAGCTTTTTCACTAAGGTTTTCTATATAGGGCAAGGGTTTTCAAACCTTTTGCAACCCAAATATTCACTATAAAAAATTATTTTTCGACGTTGTAAATATGGATTATTGGAGTACGCATTACAAGAAAATGCTGTCTTTCTACCTCAAAGTTTTCTGTAATTAATTGTGAAACTTACTAGCAATTTCTGAGAGAACGTTGTTTCTACACCAAAGTTTTTTCAGTGTACATGTCAACGTTATAGGGTAAAATATATAGACAATTGCATCATGTATAAAGAGCCTTAAAAAGTTTTCACACTGTTCAGAAAGGTTTTTTTTCTGTCATTAAAGCCAAAGCAAATTGTAAAAATAATATCTGGAAAAATACTTTTAAGACAGTGTATCATTTTTCCACAATAAATATATTGCAATCACTTTCTGTTCCAGTGAAATCATAAAAGAAAAGAAAAAAGAAATGAATAGTTTTAGTCAACATTATTTATAAAGATTTCTATTTCAAATAAATGCTGTTCTTACTGTTCATCAAAAGTAGCTTGAAATAAAAGTACTGCAATTTCCTATATACATATATATATGTACAACACAACCATTTGATGCAAATTCAGCTTTGCCGAATAAATTACATTTTAAAATATATTCAAATAGAAATAGGTTAATATAGTTCATACAGTTCATATAGAAATAAGTAGTTCACAATATTACTGTTTTATTGTTTTATCAAATAAAGGTCTCGTTGAGCATAAGAGACTTTTTTCAAAGCGTTAAACCCAAACTTTTGAATGACAGTGTACATACTGACAAACACATGTAATGTGTGAAATACTTATTTTTAAAAAGTTGTCACCTTTTACACAAAAGGCAAGACATATTCCTCTGAGCTCCACCAGCAGATGTTCAGGTAAGGGACAGAGCCCCTAAGATTAAAATCCTTTTGACATTCAGTCAAATCTGCAGAGCACATGACAGATATAACATAAAGTAAAAGCACTGAAAGATGTCAAATAAAAAAGGTTAAAATAGCACAACTTCAAATTTAGAATATTTTTTGACATTTTTGACAAGTGTCTCTCGAGGGACTCGGGAACAGATACGCATCAAGCATTCTGTGGAATCCAGAAATAACACCCGTGAGCATCACCTCAGCAAGCCTGCAGAAGTCCAAACATGCTGAGACGTCCACAACCAACAAGACACTGAGAAATCAGCCACCCACACAATCTGGCCCTGCTTTCCCTCCGCTCATCTCAAAGGACAGAATCAATGACAAATGAAAACCACGGTCCGCTCTTAAATCAAAGCGTGCACACGCTGCAGTTTCCACCTTGTGTCTGGGTACAGGGGCTGCCAATTAGACATGAAGCAGTGGGTAGCCGTGTCCTTGCCAGGTTATCCTCAAGGACAGGCGTCAGAGGAGGAGGGGGATGCTGCCACAGAGGACATGACCACAGGTTGGCCATCTGACCACAGTCGTACAGTATTTCAACATGAGATACATGCGGAATGATTATGTAGGCATTTACACAGCTATACAATGGGAGCCCCCAACATCCAGCAACAAATAATTGTGAGTTCAACTGTAAAAGAAATATTAAAAATTAAAGGAATGTTCTCATTCTATATGGTGAAAAACTGTTATAGATTTAATGGGACATTTCATCTAACCAACCAACGGCTCGGCAGCAGAACTGCATGAGCCTATGGCAATGAAGCCCACCAGAACCCGCCAGAATGGGCGGGGCCATCTGGCTATATAAGTGGGCATAGGATCCTCAGGTTACTTCGACTGAAGTGACGACTGAGTTGTACAGCTACATAGCACGGGCAGCAATGCAGTACTTGTTCCTGTATCTCAGGGAACCGAGGTTAAGTTAGTAACCGAGTACATTCCCTATCGATACTTCACTCGTACTGCGTCTTTCTTAAGACGCTAAGGGGAACCAGTACAATCCCGCTGTGCTGGAAAGGTCTGAAAGACATCACCAACTACAAGATCGATACTTCACTCGTACTGCGTCTTTCTTAAGACGCTAAGGGGAACCAGTACAATCCCGCTGTGCTGGAAAGGTCTGAAAGACATCACCAACTACAAGATACCATCCTAATGTATCCGCACTGAGGCGAATCAACAAATGAGTTCTACTGCAGGTTTGAAAAAACACCATTAACACCTCCAGCAACCCCCATCTCCCCCACACCTGCACTCCAGATCAGTGAAGATGATATTCTGCACCAGGTCTTCAGAAAGAACAAGAGAAGAAAGGCACCAGGCCCAGACAGTGTGACACCAACCTGTCTGAAATCCTGTGCTGACCAGCGGGCCCCCATCTTCACACAGATCTTCAACAGATCACTAGAACCTTGTGAAGTCCCTTCCTGCTTCAAACGCTCCACCATCATCCCCGTCCCAAAGAAACCCAAGATTACAGGACTTAATGACTACAGACCTGTGGCTCTAATGTCTGTGGTCATGAAATTATTCGAAAAACTGGTTTTGACTTATCTGAAGGACATCACTGGACCCTTACTGGACCCCTGCAGTTTGCCTACAGAACAAACAGGTCTGTGGATGAAGCAGTCAACATGGGACTGCACTTCATCCTGCAGCATCTGGACAGACCAGGGACTTATGTGAGGATCCTGTTTGTGGACTTCAGCTCCGCTTTTAACACTATCATTCCAAACCTCCTCAGCTCCTCAACTCAGCTCTCCGTGCCCACCTCCGTCTGTCAGTGGATCAACAGCTTCCTGACAGACAGGCAGCAGCTAGTGAGGCTGGGAAAATTCTCATCCAGCACCCATACGATCAGCACTGGCGCCCCTCAGGGCTGCGTCCTCTCCCCACTGCTCTTCTCCCTCTACACCAACGACTGCACATCTCCCTTCTACACCAACGACTGCACATCTTCCTCTACACCAACGACTGCACATCTTCCTCTACACCAACGACTGCACATCTAAAGACCCCTCTGTCAAGCTCCTGAAGTTTACAGATGACACCACCGTCATCAGGACAGTGACGAGTCTGCTTACAGACAGGAGGTTAAAGAGCTGGCTGTCTGGTGCAGTCTTAACAACCTGGAGCTGAACACACTCAAAACAGTGGAGATGATCGTGGACTTCAGGAGAAACCCCCCTGAACTCCCCCCACTCACCATCATGAACAGCACTGTGGCTGCAGTGGAGTCATTCAGATTCCTGGGCAGCACCATCTCTCAGGACCTGAAGTGCGACAATCACATAGGCTCTATTGTCAAAAAGGCCCAACAAAGGTTGTACTTCCTTCGCGAGCTGAGGAAGTTCAACCTGCCACAGGAGCTGCTGAAACAGTTCTACTCCGCATCATTGAATCCGTCCTCTGCGCTTCAATAACTGTCTGGTTCAGCTCAGATACCAAATCTGACCTCAGAAGACTACAGAGGGTAGTCCGGACTGCTGAGCGAATCATTGGTACAACCCTCCCCACTCTCCAAGAACTGTACTTATCCAGAGTGAGAAAAAGGGCTGGCAAAATCACTCTGGACCCCTCACATCCAGTACACTCCCTCTTTGAACTGTTGCCGTCTGGTCAACGCTACAGAGCACTGCGCTCCAGAACGGCCAGCACAGGAATAGTTTCTTCCCTCAGGCAATCCATCTCATGAATACTTGAACACTTATAAACACAATAAACATGAAACACACAACACTATCATACATTTATTTATTTAACACACATACTTATTACATTTCAAATTTGCACCTAACATATCTGTACATACTAAATTGTCTATTTTGTATATTGTGTTTTGCTATTTTGTACATTGTCTATTTTGTATATTATTTTTATTATTATCTGTGTCGTCTTGTCACTGTCATTCTGTCGCACTGTGGAGCTTCTGTCTCAAAACCAAATTCCTCGAATGTGTAAACATACCTGGCAATTAAGCTAATTGTGATTCTGATTCTGATTCTATGCTAGAGGAACGACTAATACTTGAACTTGCCTTAAGCACCAGAAAGGGGCCCAGAGGGACCAAGTATTTTGCAGGAAAACCCCGCAGGAGGCAATAGGGCCAAACTCCTAAAGGTCGGCCCGGCCTTGAGTAATCGTCTCAAGAAAATCTTTGTATAGCCTCGGAACTCAGTGAGGGCCAACAGTGTACTGAAGAAGGCAACGCCAGAAAACACTGGTTTTGTCATATGACAAGAGTGAGCCCGTTATGCAGAAAGGACCTGGGCCTGTAAGGCCGGGACGTCCAGATCATAAAACCTGGTAAATGAGCCGCACCGACCTGGCGCATAAAGCCAGGTCGGTTGCACAGTGCAGCTCCTTGAAAGCTGCGGGGTCCGGGCTGGACTTGTCCATGCAGCGAAAGAGTTTGGCCTGAAAGACCTGGAGGACCGCCATGGAGTGATGCGCCGAGGCTGCTTGTCAAGCTGATGAATAGGCTCGTCCAGCGAGAGCTGAAGTCGTCCTACACGGCTTGGACGGGTGGGCGGCCTTTGCCTTCCAACTGATGGCCGTGGGTGGGCAGAGATGTGCGGCCACTGACTCATCCAGGGGAGGCAGTCTGTCGTACCCTTTTTCTTCATCGCCGTCAACGATGTGAGGGCGGACGAAGGAGAGGCACGTAGACGGGCCGAGTAGGGGGGGGCGCCAAGATCTGGTGATCTCGTCATGGACCTCTGGGAAGAATGGTGAAGCCCGTTGACGAGGGGCCTGACGGTGCCCCGGCAAGAACCATTCATCCAGGCGGCTACAGGTGGGTTCCTCAGGATGAGACCACTCCAAACCCAGCTCCTCCACAGCTTTAGACAGGACGCGGACCAGTTCGGCGTCCATGCCTCTGCTGGCTGCGCTGAGCTGTGCAGACGGCAGGGGGGCGGGGTTGTGAGACAAGCCCGACAGCTCCTCCGCATCTGAAGCCGCCAGAGACATGCTGTCATCCATGTCGTCGCATTTGCTCCCACCAAACGAAACCAGATCACTCGCAGCCACAGAGGGACGCTAGTCCGGGTGAGCAAAGGGACGGGAGAAACCTCTCTATGAGGAGAGAGTGAGACACGTGGGGGCTCAGCCGACATGGGCTCACTTGTCTGAGCGCTGAATTCCTCTGCCCTGCTGTTTTTTCCTCACAGGCTCCTGGAGGAAGGAAGTGGGAGGGCGAGAGGGGCGGAGTCGCTTTCTGAAAAGATAATTTTATTTTTATTTGAGTGTCGTGCGTTAGCGAGACTTGTATTTGTGTGTAATACTGTACACCTTTTATATAGGCTATTAGTATTTACCACAGCTTATAGAAAAGCTACTTTTGAAGTAAGTTACTTTTTTACCACCTGCACTTTAAAAAAAATAATACCAAAGGGAATACTTTAATGTGAGTTAATGTAATTGTTTGTAAAATTTACTAGCAATTTATGAGTAAAAAAATTGTTTCTACATTTTTTTCAGTGTGTTATAAGGTGGTTATCAGTATATCTCAAGGCAAAAACAGATTTAGTAATTGGACATATTAAAGTTAATTAAATATATTCCTTATTGTAAGTGTAATGTCAATCTGTAAAACTTAAAATGTTGCTACTGTATGTTTTTACAGTAAAGTTCTGACAATCACAACTGCCGGTTTTTACTGTAAATTTCACACTTTTATTTATTTATTTATTTATTTTTTTACACAGCGTATCACATTAAATTGCTGCAGAAATATGGTAGATTTCATGTAGTAGAGATTAAATTTGGAGTTTTTAACAGTATTTATGGAGTTGTAACTGGGGGAAGTGATGGCTTGTGTGACAGACTGACTCTTATCAGAATGTGGACACACACATAATCAGTGAAACACTTCTCGTGCGGCTGGCCGCTGGAAAGAGTGAAACCGCAATAGCAAAAGGAACAATTTAACGGATGTTAACACAAAGAGCTATAAAGTGTGACAAGTGTGCCATAAACACTGATGATAAATAGTAATATACTCAGTGGAGGATATGGCAAGGATGTGCAATCTGATGCTGTGTGTGTGCACGTGTGTAAAATTGAAAACAGTCGGAATCAATATGGGTATTATAGCATTAGCCATGGAGAGATATACCATAAACTGTTATACATGGTCCCTGGCAAAGCAATTTACACACTTGCTCAGTGCTTATGAATAATGCATGCTCATATCAGTGCTGCAGCAGAGCCCTGTACTGTAAGCTGCTTTAATAACTGCATGAGTAAAGTCACCTTTGATACTAATTCAGTCTTACTTCATAGACATATGGAAGTGTGTGTCTGTCTTATGTGAGTTTATCTTTATGATATTAAATAATATTTTACTGTCTTATTCTAGTTATTTTATGGACTTTACCTGTTTACACAATACAAGCGATAATCATACTCATTTCATTTATATTTGCGTTATATCTAAACAAGAGAAAATCTAAAATACCAATAATATACTACTACTAATAATTTATTTATAATTATATATATATATATATATATATATATATATATATATATATATATATATATATATATATATGTATATATTATGAATTCAATATTTAGAATAATAACTATTATTTGTATTTTCTTATTCTTATTTTAAATATAAACAATAAATAATCATAATCATAATTATAAATATGTATATTTATTATTAACAAATAATAATAATAATAATAATAATAATATTTCAATAGTAATTATTAACTAAATTAATAATTGAATAATAATAATAATAACTACTATTTGTTATAATATTACAACAACAATAATAATACAATAACAATGGCAATAATTATTATAATTTTTATTACTACTACTACTACTAATAATAATAATAATATGTGTAGTAATAATAAAAACAGTAATAATACTAATGCTAATAACAAATCATTTGTAATTATTAATTATATGTAATAATAATAATTAATAATAATTAATATTTGAATAATAATAACTATTTGTATTGCTTATTATTTATTATAATATTATATTAAAATATATAACAACAAAACCAACAACAATTATTATTATTATTATTATTTTATTATTACTACTACTAGGACTAATATTAGTAGTAGTAATGATAAAAACAATAATAATGTTAATAACTAATCATTTATAAATATTAATTATACAATACCGTTTCTACTACTACTACTACTACTACTAATGTTGTTTAAACAGGTTAGCAAAAACGTTTCTCTTTCCAGCATTTCCTCTTTTAATTTAGGGTTATTTATAAAACAGTCTCTCAGATTTGCATCATCAGGATGTTTATCATGTTTTGATAGTTCCTTCAAATGCATTTCCACACAAAACATACAACTCATAAACTCCAGTTCTGTGAAAGTCGTGAGTCTGAGAGCCCTCAAGCAAAAACACTGTGTAATCAGTGTGTGATTGAACCACTAACAGTCAGAGTTTTGACGAACAATTGAAATGTTCAGTCTGCCTTTTGAACATGAGTCCATTCCCAGGATCTCCAGATACGGGAACAGCAGTCAACCCATACTTCAGCTATGGGCAGCACAATCACACACAGGTTTCCTTGAATAACCTAACCTCTAATAACCTCTAAGCAAATAGCTTTAATATGTCAGGGATATGGTGAAACGCGTCCTCTGTGGGCACAATTCATCTTCACAGCATTTTGTTTTCCTGCTAGTTGGTGGTGCACAGAGGATCTGCATTGCACAACTCATCTGTCATGAGAATCTGATCATAATTTTTTTGTGTGTGAATGGGACATTATTTGTTTATCATTATACTGTAAAAATTAAGATTTCACAGCAATTTCTTACAATAAAAGTGTATTTTTTCTTGTGAAATGAATTCAGGTTAAGTCATTTTCTGTGCCTAAAAATAAAATAAGTTGTTTATTATTAAAATAAAATTACTACACTTTTAACAATCAAATATTAATATAACTGATAAATAATATCATCATAATATCAAATCTAATATTAAATATTTAATATAAATTATTTACAAAACATATGTAATAATATAATTAAAAAGAATATAATATAATATTTTTAGTAAGTAATATTTACAATATTGCATTCTAAAATTTTAAACAACTTTATAGGCAGAAATCAGTGCAGGCAAAAAATTACAGCATTAGAAAAAGTGAAATTATCACACTGTGAGAAATAAAGTCACAATTATCTTTGAATTTTTTATTTTGAGGAGAAAATGTGTGTTTCACAATATGTCATTTATTAGCAATAAATGATATACAATGTAATAATAAAAATAATTGTATAATAACAATACTAAATCAATACAATACTACTACTGCTACTATCTCCTAAATGACCGAAATATTGAAAGATATTTATTATTGAAATAAAATTATTTATTTAATCATTTAAATTATTTATTCCATTTTATTTATAAGACACAACAATAAAATGATTTTAATGAATTTTTGTTAATGAATTATTTTTAATTAATAGTTATGGATTTCACAATATACAGCTGTCATTTTGCAATAAATTGTAGAAATAATACTATAAAAATTACCGTGAAAGTACGGCAAATTGTATTGTACTGCAAAGACCTGTCATTTTCCATGCGTTTAACTAAAGTCACTTTCTCCACATTCCGATTCCGCAGTTGTGATCCTCTTTTCCTTTATGGCTACAGGAAGCTGGCTTAGTGCTGGGTGTCTGAGTGAGTTTGCCAGGTTTTCTATGGGAGAAATACATAATTAATGAAGAGTGTGCTATTTCTCTGAACACACAGGGAATCATTCCTTTCAACTTTGTCTCAGACCCCCAGCGGGCAGCGTCTGCAGGGTTCTCATGACACACAAACACACACAAGCACGACCCCCCGGTGCCCTCTCCCCCCGTCTCACGCTGAACAGACACAAAGGGAGCAAATCTCTCTCTCTGCCTCCTTTTCAATTTCTTCCATTCTCTCACCCTCTCCCTCCTTTTCTTTCTCTCGCCCATATTTCTCCTCCTATCGAACCCTAAAGTCTTACTCTCTCCTGTGCGCAGTGGCGGCATGCTGAGGCTAAATTAATTTGGCGGAGCTGTTTTCTTTCTTTATTTTCTTTTGTTGCTTCTCAACTTTGTGATTAGTCCATAGCCCTGGTTTCATGTTAGACTTGGCAATTCCGTTTGGCAGACAGTGATCTTATCCTGCAGTCATATATTGTAAGAACATGCTCCTGGTGGGAATCAGTGCCAGAAGACAGAGAGACAGAATGAGGAAAAACTCTCATAATATGAAAAACACCACAGAAATATAGTCCTCTGATATACAAACATCCATTAATAAAACCCTGAACAAACTAGCTTCTTCCTTCAGCACTGGAACAGACATTGTGTTGTACTACTGTGAAGATGAGTGCAAAAGAACTGCAACTAGTAGCTGGAATACACTATAAATTAATACTAAGTCTTTTATGGTGTGCACAATACATCCTCACCTCCGACAGTAAGAGTAAAAGCCCTTTACCAGGAGCTGAATCACTCCTAAAAGAACATAAAGGCATCTGAACTATACAGACAGTGAGATGACAAGAAACAAATGGGACGCGGTGCTGCACTTGTACGGCTCGTAAATAAGGCATACAGCAGGCTGACTATACTGTATGTGCTGAGATTGCTTCTGTCACTTACCTTTAGAAAAAAGCAGGGCAAATGTGGGTTGATGGAGAAACCAGTGGATCTCTTCTCTAAGGCCACAGGGGACATGTCAGTGTGAGGATGCTTTTAAAGTACAGTATAGGCTATAAAATACATCTTTCAATATAAATATGTCTCCTAAATGACTACCTAAATCTTAAAAAGTTATTTATTATTGATATAAAATGAGTTTTTAAACAGTAAATTTAAATATGAAATTATTAATATTAAATACTCAAGTTTTACATAACATTTTATTTATAAAACTTACAGTATATAATAATAAAAATAAAAAATTCAATAACAATAATAATGCACATTATACATTAGTATGTTTATCACAAAGTTTTATAACTAATAATAATAAAAATATTATTATTAATCTCCTAAACAGCTGCCTTAATTTTTAAGTTATCTGTTATTTAAAAAAGTTTTTCAAAAAATCTATTTAAATATTAAACTAAATGATAAAATATTCAACATTTTTTCAACAACTAATTTATTTATGAAACATAAAATAATAAATGTAAATATTAATATTTATATTAATATTTATTTATAAATTATTAATCTCCCAGATATCTTCGTTAATCTTAAAAGTTATTTATTATTGAAATAAAACTACTAAAATTACTAAAATAAATAGAAAATTTTCAATCAATTAATTTAAATATTAAACTAAATTATTAAATATTCAAAATGAAAAATAATTTTACTCATGAAACATAATACATATTGTATTTTTATTATTATTATGTTTTATGAAAAAATCCTACTACTACTCCTAATAGTATATTATAATAGTAATAGTATTATAATAATTATAATAATATAATATAATAATACATTTTATTTTTATCAATTAGTTTTACTACTCCTACTATTACTACTACTACTACTACTACTAAAAGTATTATGCATTTTTATTTTTATCACATAATTTTATTATTATTACTAATATCTCCTAAACGACTGCCTAAAATGCTAAAAATGATTTGTTATTGAAATAACATTACTACATTTTTTCCAATCATGATAAATATTAAATTAAATATTTAACAAATAAAATAATCCTAAATTACATGATATTGTTGTTGTTATTATAGGAAGAACTGATGGAGAGGAAGAGTACAGGCCTGGTTAAATACAGCATCCATTATTTACATATCTTTCTGCACATTACAAATTTCACATTGGCATATCATAGTCACTGGGGTGTGTTGAGTATCACTCCACAAGTAAAAGCAGGTTTACCAGCCGTTCGAGTTTGGTGAGATCATTTTCCATTACAGTCCTGTCCTGCTCAAGGAGTAAAACATGTAATATTTAATGACTGTCGAGATACCAAAACATAAAGCATTATCATCCATGGGAATGTTTGACGCAGCTGTTAAAATAAACCTCCGCTGGAATATCGATCGATGTAAATCACTGTTGGGTCTAAGCAGCTCTCTAAAGATCTCTCTGCAATTACGCGTATAAAACCTTGCCTTCTGTTCTGGTTCATCCCGAGCAAATGTTTTAAAGGAGTGCATGACATTTCATGGAACAAATATTAGCATAGCCAAATGAGCTTGTTTTTTAGGTTCACCAGCCATCTGCTCAGTACATTACACAGAAAAGGTGTCAAAGACGCTTTATGAATCATTCTCATCATTAAGAACAGTTAGCTTGACTGTAACTTGTACATGTGGAATTCTTAGAATTGTTGTGGCCTTGCAAATCACTGGCAACATTCTAGGAATTCTATTTATGTAATGTGTCCTCGATCTAATTCTCTGTCAGCGTTAGCTGCCGCCGGCCTGCCTGACTGTTTTTCTCTATGTGCTGTGTTTGAGGACATGTTTCCCTAATGCTGGCCGACCACTCGCAGCCAGAGAGTCTGGCACACGAATGATTACCTGTCTGTATGATCAATTACCTGATTACTCTCTGGATACACACTCGTGGCATGTCTCTGGAGTCATGCTCGCACATTCACACTCAACACACACACACTCTTACTTTCTCCTCTCTTTTCACAACCCATTTCTGTCAGAAAGTGCCCTGGCGTTCAGAGTGTGTATATGTGTGTGTGTGTGAGAGAGAGAGAGAGAGAGAGAGAGAGAGAGCTCAAGGAGTTGGCTCTTGGTGTTGTGGCAGGAAACACTCTTTTGTTTCTTGCTTCAAAATAAGTCTCTCTCCTCATCATGATTGTGCTCATATACAAACTCAGTGGTAGCGATATAAGAACATTTAATACTACAGACCACAATAAATTGTTGCCAGTTATTTTCCCTATAAGTTGATGTATTTCCTATTGAAACTATTTTTTTACTTGCTGTTTCATTAGGAAATGCATCAACATAGAAAATTACAGCAACAGCAACAACAACAATTACCTAAAAATAATGACAATGATAATTATAACATCATCATTATCATCACAATCACCAATAATAATAATAATAATAATTGTTGTTGTTATTGTTATTATTATTATTGTTGTTGTTTAGATTATTCATATTGGGTTGTTTGGATTGTTATTATCATGTTAATATGTTATAGTCATCAATATTTTGTTATGTTTGGTACATGGAAGACTGTAAATCTTAATGATTATTGAACTGTTTAATAATAATTTTTGTTTTAGATTTTAACAACAACAGAAATACTACTACTACTACTGCTAATGTTTTTAAAATATTTAAATATTAAATATGGAATATATATATATATATATATATATATATATATATATATATTTGTGGCCTTTTGGTCTGAGGAAGATTGTAAATTTTAAGTTACAGATTATTAAAATTAATAAAATAACTGTTAAAAAATAAAATAACAGTAAATTATTAAATAGTAAATAGTAAATTATTAAATCATTACAATATATAAATAATAATTGTATAAATCCTAAGTAATAAAATAAAACAATAACCCATATAATAATAATAATAATAATAATAATAATATTTTACAATAAGTGTATTTTATATTAATATTATTCAGGTTATTTTTTCAATGTGTAACAATTATAATTTAATAATTTTTCATTATTATGTGGTAAATGAATTTAGTCATTTAAGACATTTAAGCTGGAAAACAATGTTGAATTATTTCATTGTAAACTATTAAATTAAGTGAAAATTAAGTAAACTGCATAAATATCAATGTCTGATGGCACCGCACCTGTAAAACTTGGCTGATTTGTAGCCAGTGACATTTGTGGAGTGAGACCAAGAACTATTTGTTGTATCAGTTTGACCTTCTTGCATCATTTCTCAGATACACACACACACACACACACACACACACACAGGTGCATGCACATCCACAGACCCCTTGAATAGCAGCATAACAGTTCGTAGCAGCTGAAAGTAGGTTTACAGTTACAGTGGAACACACTAACCCTCCTGAACCCTCACACACACCAGCCCATCAAAACCCTTACAAGAGAAACATATTAGACGCTCCTAAATCACATACACACACATACTGACCCACAAACCCATATGACCACAGCCACAGTCTGATTACACAAGCTACTGGCCGGAGGGAATCATGGGTAAAGATGGAGAGATTACACAACAGAGACAGCTGTCAACTCATACATTTACCTATTACATACACTCTCATCAGATCTACAGGTGGAATTATCCTTTTTGTCAAGAAAAAATACTTCCAGATTGAGTTCATGTATTAACTTATTTATGTGTTAAATTGTTGCCAGGTGTTTTTCCTATTGATTTTTTTCCTTGTGGTTTCACGATTATTTAATTTTTTATTTGAGACATCAACACAGGAAAATATTTTATTTTTATTTTATATTTATTCTATATGTAGTAGTAAATAGTTATATACTGTATGTAGTAGTAAACAGTTGACGTAATTCCTATTGAATTTTTTACTTCCTCTTTGCAATACATCAACATGGGAAATTATTTAACAACAATAACAACAAAAATCTAAAATTCAAAAATAATATAGAAAATATTAAATAATAATTATTCTATAATAATACATAAATTCAAGCATACATATCAAATCTAAAGAAAGAAATATTTCACACTAGATAATCTGTTTAATAAACCTTCATTATAAAGGCAAAATATTACCAGATTGAGTTCACGCATAAAACAGGTTGGCTGTGAAAAGCGGTTTATTTTAAGATCTTCGGAAAGTACTTTGACCAGAACGGTAAAGGATACTGTGGAGGAAATTGCTCACTTCAGGAGAGGAAAGATGTATTTTTACAGGGAAGAAAGAGAAACTGGTCCTTGTACTTTTTCTAAGCCAGTCTTGTAGAGCAATCTCACCTATTAGACTGAAGGAGACGGGGCTGACTGCTCACACACACACACACACACACACACACACACACGCGCACTGTAGACCGTAAGTGTTCTGAAATGAGAAGTCTTCACGTTGATATGGTTTAAATGAGATTATCTTCCCCACACAGCCATTGCGCAAAGCCAGACTGAGGGAGAGCAGCTCTTTATGACAGCGAAGGCTTGATCAGGGGGGTTCTGGATTTCCATCCATGCTGATAGAGCCAAAGCAGATTCTTTTACATTCATAAGATTCATAAGCGTTATGCTTCCAAAGACCTCATCTGCATTATCAGCAGGTGCTATAAAATGAAGGAAGACAGCAATGTTGTCATCAGTATGTTTGAATTATTCATGTGCAATTAAGCAGTGGCAAATATCATATCACAATGAGTTATTGCTCATTAAAGTGTGAGATAAAATACTTAAAATAAATAAATAAATAACCTTAGAGAGTCGTTTTATCGTCTGAGGTATAAGGCAGTTTGTCAACTATGAAGTTGAGCTTTTACATTAAGGTATGAAGACGCTCTAGATCGACCCTTGACTCAAATGCACTGTGATTTGTGACTTATAAAAGAGATATTACACGCATGACGTCATCCATAGAGAGTAATGCAAATCACCCGCTACACTGTTGATCCCTTGCTACGCAGTATTCCCCGTTATACATACTGCAGTGTTTGCAATTACACTGTTTTTTTTCACATGGGCCTGTTCATTCACACATATTTTAATTAAGCTCATTTGGCCTGTTTAGAGGGAGAAAGCGTTTACTGATACTGCGTTTCCATATTTAGGGCAATTTTTCATAAAAAACATATTGTTTTGCTGCAAGAACTATTCGAAATTTTAGATTTTATACAAATAAAATAGTTTGAAAATGATCTAGATTTAAATGTCATTTTTAAATTGTGATTTTGGCCTGTCCAGTTAGAAAAGTAATTAAATTAAAATAAAAACAATTTTGATAATATATATTATAGAACTGATATTCACTTCACTGTGGTGAAGAGTCACTGTAAAAAAATAGTATATAATTTGATATTATATTTTCTATAATATATAATATACTATAATTTATTTGTTTGTTTATTATTTATTTATTAGTCTGTGATACTTTAGTCAAAAATGAAGATTTTGTCATCATTTACTCAGTTCCAGACCTCTATGAGTTTGTTTCTTCTGTTGAGTACAAAAGAAGATATTTTGAAGAATGTTGGTAGCCATTGACTTCCATAGTTTTTTTTTTTGTTGTTGTTTTTTTCCATATGGAAGTCAATGGCTACCATCAACTGTTTGATTAACAGCATTCTTCAAAATATTTACTTTGTGCTATTTATTATAATATATTGAATAATACTTTTTAATTTACTATTTATTTTATTTAAAATTGAAATCACACAAATTAGGGTTTAGTAACAGGATTGAACAAACTGCAAATGTCATATAAGATGAATATAAAATAAAATGGCTCATAAAAAATTTCCTTTGACTTCCTGAGGGTGACAATCATCATTTTCTGAAGGTTAAGTATCTCCTGAAAACGTATTTTCCAAGTGTGGCCCTGTGTTTGTATCCTATTCATTGGAAGTGCCTATTAGTCTAACATCTGACTGCTAATTCCAGACACGAGAATGTTCATATTTCGTGTTGGAATGCAGCAGTCAAGCAGCAGCTGTGACATGCTGCTCGCTTCCTTTTCATCAAAGAATCCTTCTGGAGGGAAGTCAGTCAACAGTAGGCAATAGGAGTCGACCTTGTGCAGTCAGCCCAGCATGTGTGATATATGCTAATGTATGTACATTTAAAGTACAGGAAGCTGACATTAATTAAGGCATAACGATGTGCACACAAAGGTGCTTTGCTGTACTGTGTATCTCTGAGAGATGTGTTGACGACCCACTGTAAAATAATTGAAAGTCTAGGCTTAATAACTGCAGTGTAAAGGTGGAGCCATTGATCAAGCACTCGAGAGTAATGGGAGTGTAAGAGAAACTCCCTGAGGACAAAAAGACAGAGCATAAAGACATCTGTCCACATATCACCAGAACATACAGTCTGTGCTTACTGTACACCGCAAACAAATGGTCTTCTTTATAAAAAACACACCAATGTATGAATCTATCTATCTATCTATCTATCTATCTATCTATCTATCTATCTATCTATCTATCTATCTATCTATCTATCTATCTATCTATCTATCTATCTATCAACCTACTCATCTCTCTCTCTCTCTATCTCTCTGTCTCTCTATCTATCTGCACTTTTACTTTCTACAAATTACACTGCACAAAATCTACCCATTTGCATTCATTCTTTTGCTCTTTCCTTTGTCAGTTTTTTTTTTTATTGTCTGAATCATCAAACTACTCAACTATCCATCCATCCATCCATCTGCACTTTATACTTTCTACAAATTACACTGCACAAAATAGTCATTTATGTACAACAGTCATTATTATATTGCCATTTTGTAAGACAGAAGTGGATATCAGCTAAACATAACAACTGCAAGAGATCTGTCAATCAAATATGGAGATGACTGAGATGTATGTATGGCAGAGATGTGGCATTTATGTAAGCATGTTTTCATGCTGCTAAAAGCCATTTAGTGACCTCACTGAATGGCAGATGCACATAATCTCCATTTCAGATGAGAGAAAATCATAAATGTGAAAAGAGGGGTTATCAGTGGGGGTCTGGCAAAATGTAACCACACACACAGACACACAGACACACACCTGAGGGCAGGTGATCATCTTCCTCTCCATGAAGCACTACATCCACGAGAGATCAGGTTGTCATGGTAACTGACCTACAAGCTGATTAAGGGAGCTCTGATAGAGAGAGTGTGAGTGTACGGTGGTGAAAATGAGACATTACACTCAGACAAAGAACGACATCAAACACGTCTTCTGCTTTTTTAAATGGCTGAAAATTGCAGCTGAATTTCAATCACAGATCATCAGTTCACACCTTGAACGGCTAACCAGCAAACCTGATGAGATATTTAAAGGAAGGAAAATCATATTCAGCATGTAACTCAAGGTTATAGTCACTTAAACTGGACTGATCTTATATTTTTTGCATGTGCCTCTCAGCTGAACAGGTGATGTCTAGCTTATATCAATGAATTTGATCAGTTTTACAAAAAATATGCTTATGGCTCAATGTATTTTGTCTTTACAGCCTGAATAAACACACATTTTAAACATAAAAATGTAAATAAAACAATTAAATGTTAAAACTATTATAGTGTAAAAAGCTTTAAAACCAAACTATTTGAACAGAAAAGTACATAACTCTCTCTCAAAAAAAAAAAAGAGGTTGAAACCTCAAAATGTATATACATTATGTAACCTCCCTGAATGTATCACTGGACTTTTCTCTAATTAACAATATAGAAATTTCCTCAGTCAGTCCTTTGTTCAAATCACTCCTTGCTATGAAGCGCCATCTGCTGTTAGAAAAAGGACCATACTCGGAGTTTGTTTGGAAACTGAAATGTAGTACATTAAAAGATACATAGATCATTTATGAGCTCATTTTATATTTTTATTGAAATAAGACAGGAAGGAGAGACAGAGATATAAAAAAAAATGAGAGAGAGGGAGTTTGGCTGTCACTCCTCACAATATCCACACCCTACTCTTGATATGTCCATTCATATATGACAGGTAGCAATTTATCTGTCAAGTTAAGCTCTGTAAGCTACTCTTACTGTATTCACTCGGACGACAACTTCCAGCCTCCGCATTAAGTAACATGATTACATGGTAGTGAAGGAGAGGGGGTGACCTCATTAACCTTGTTTTAGGCTTGACTCCTTGATGAGCGGTGCAAAGATTGAGAGAGAGAGAGAGAGAGAGAGAGAGAGATTATCTGAAGCCTGATAACACGCTATACTCATTACAGAATTCCTGCAGGTTTTATGAAGGTAAATTTAAGATTTAAGACCTTACTAAAAATTTAAGGGAACACATTACGTCAATATATGTAAATGTCTAGGGAGCATTTGTATTAGAAACACCTCAGAGTTGGAAAATACAATCTCCATTACTTTTTAATTCATTATTTGAAAAAAAAAAAAAATAGCTTAAGGTTTGAATAACTCTCAAATACCAGAATGACAATAACTTTACTGCATCTTCTGATCGCACTGCAAAAAAAGTGATAAGTGATAATCTTCCTTAGTATTTCTGTCTTGTTTTCCAGTGAAAATGTCTAATGATTCTTAAATCAAGACACATTTACTTAGGAATCAAAATGACATAAGATAAAAGGTCTTGATTTCTGTGAAATTAATCAAAATGAAGTGAGTTTATAATTATAACAAGAACACATATATGCCAATGGGCTCAGAAAAATCAACTTAATTTAAAGGGAAAGCTAATTTTCCGCACTGACAGATCTTTGCGGTTGTTTTTTAGGCATAAAGTCACTTAATTCATTTTGTTCAGTGTCTCAGAAAACAATACTTATTTGCATCTCAAGTAAATGTATCTTTATTTAAGGACGTTTACTGTAGATATTTGTATTTTAAAACAAAAATGCTGTGGAAGATATTTATATTTTGCAATGCATGCAACATTTAATGCAATGACTTTATGTGCTCTGATTGTAAGGCCTTAAATTGTGGGAGGTTGAATACAATGGAATCATAATTTCAGCAGATCTTACTGTTTATTTCAGTACAATATATCACAGAGAAATACTTACTTTAAAAGACCTGTTGGTATCTCTAGTGCTGGAAAATATCTGAAAATTCAATAAGCAGCCCCTGAAAAACAAGGCACACTCCCAGCTCACATTATCATCTTGTAAATGTACAACAAGGTACTTAAATTCATTCCTCCACAAATTAAGCTGCATTATCCCAAAGCATCATTTAACATGCTCGGTTACGCAGAATGACCCATACATTTAGATTAGTATGAGGCTGTTATGGGTTTTTCAATTACATGATTATATCCATGTCTGGACGCAGTGTCTGTGGAAGTACAGTCTAGATGGTGATTAGACAACTGATCACTAACCTATGTGTGTAGAAGTGAATGTCATTACTAATGAGATATGATTACTTAACATTTTTTTAATTAAAATTTTACTTTTGCTTGACATCTCGCCTTTTTGCAAAATCAGATATGAAAATTTCTACATGAATTAAAATGTTTAACATTGTAATATACAGTGGGATTCGATTATCAGCATGAACAGAAGAATTAGCCCAAATTTCTAGACTGTGTGTGTGTTTCTTTTTTAAATCCTCCTTTCTGGGTATAAATTTGATTTACAGTCTCAGATATATTCAGACATATTCTCTGACTTTTGGACCCCACTGTATAGCTTCATGGAAAGAAAATGCAGGGAAAATAGATATCCAATTCTCTTGTAACACGAAGGTCATGTCAAGAGGTCAGATCAAACATTTAAAGGGATATTTCTCTAGTCAAGCTCTATCCACAGCATTTGTGTAATTGCATAATGTTGACCCCCCCCCCCCCATATAAATAAATAAATTTCACAATTAATTAATGAAAAAACGTTAATGAACCTCTTCTCAAATAATAAAATAATTAATTCAATGCACTGTAAAAAGTGATAAGTTGACTTAGCTTAAAAAAATTGAGGAAACCCGTTGCCTTAAATTTTTAAGTAAATAATAATTTAAAAAAAAAAGTTAAGTGAACTTGACAATTCACTTAACTTATTTTTTTAAATTATCATTTACTTAAAAAATTTAAGGCAACGGGTCTCCTCAATTTTTTAAAGTTAAGTCAACTTATCACTTTTTACAGTGCATGCTTTAAAAAAGAAGAAATCTAAGCATCACATTTTCTGCTTTTAAATACTCAAAAAAATCAATTCCTTTATATGTGCCTCACCAGTTTTACTTCTTGTGCTTTTTTTACAAGTTGAATAAAGTTCAAACAAGTTTAAATTAATTTTTGTTGTAAACATTATGCCACATACTATAAATAGCACTTGTTATTGAACCCATTTAACCACTGTGAAATTAATACTTTAATTCAGGCTTATTTACAAATTTATTTTTGTAAGTACAGTACTTACAAAAATAGTAACTATCACAAAGACCTTCACTGAGTAACAGCAATGTGACTGTTGTGAGACAACCTTAAAAAGAGTGAGAAAGATGAGCCCATAAGCATGCTGTGTTACCATCACATGTTCAAATTCAGAGCAGACAGACAGACAGACAGACACCATGCTGTGTTGTGGACATGAGTGGAGGTGTTCAGATTGGCTGGACTTTGATTTTCTAATGTAGACATGGCTTATCTATAGGCGACTGAGGAAAAGGATATACCTATTATGATTCAAAAGTTAAAGCAGAGGGACTCCAGCTGGTTCTACAGTGGAAAAAAAGAAACAGATAACAATCAATGGAATGAGGGCACCTTGTCACATTATCAACCAACCAGAACATTAACAACAAACCTGAATGCAGGTGAATTAAAGGGTTTCTTGCACCAACATCAAAGAGCTTCTCAGTGTCCATTTACTTTCACTATAAAGAAAAAACATGCAAAGGAATGGTGATTGAGACGTTATGTCATTGTGCTAAACATCTCATTTTGTTTTCCAAAGAAATAAAGTAAGTAATACGGAGTCGGAACAACATGAGGGTGTGTAAATAAATTTGATGAGCTGAGTTTATCGCCTAAATTGGGCTTTTATTTTGAAAGCACGAGAGCCTTATTGAGGACTTTTATTTTGCTTTCCAGCAGAGCCACTGGACTGGTTCCTTTAGTTAGTAGGTCAGGCTGGATGGCTCCCGGAACATTGTCAAGCTGAAACCAAACTCCTTTAGCCGATGAGCTGTTTTGATTATAATCTCTTTTAGTAATTGTGTTTTGATCGTTCAAACACCACCATAGCCTGAAGAATGGAGATCGGTGCTTTATCATGAAACTCCGCGCGCAGTATGACAGGTATTTATTTATTTATTAAGACCTTTACTCTAAGAGCAATTTTTAGCTTTCAAAAAAACATCAAGAACCTAGATATAAACCGTTAGAGATGCTATATTATCATTGATTTAATGCAATTATGACTAGCGAATATGTTCTGTTTAACACCGAAGTTTAGGTCAGTTCATATATATATATATATGTGTTACATTATGCACTAGAACAATCACGTAAACATGTGTAACTAAGGATTAACATACGAGCAATACTGCTGGTGTTTCGGACAGGAGGATTTCCGCAAGGATTTCCATTTTGGGTGGGCCATAAAAAGTTGGGGGTGGCCACAATTTGACAGTGGAGAAGTAGTTATCATTTTTGCGATATAAAAAAACGTTAGCGTAAGAATAACGTAGCTAAACGTGATTGATCAAAACGTAATTATATATATATATATATATATATATATATATATATATATATATATATATATATATATATATATATATATAAAGGGGTAATAATGGTAATTTTAGATGACCTTTCGTATGTATTTAATTATAAAACCCTTTATAATCTATAATAACATTAAACTTATTTCATATATTCTTTAAACGGATATTAAGTAGTGCTGTCAAACGATTAATCGCGATAAATCACATCCAAAGTAAAAGTTTTTGTTTACATAATGTATGTGTGCTGTGTATATTTATTATGTTTATATAAATACACACATGCATGAGAGAATGAGCTTTATTGCCAGGTATGATTTGTTATAGTGACAGAAGCTCCACAGTGCAACAGAAAGACAGCGACAGGACACAGATAATAAAAAGAATAATATACAAAATAGACAATGTACAAAATAGCAAAAACACAATATATAATATAGACAATTATGTATGTACATGATATGTGCAAATTTGAAATGTAAATAAGTATGTGTGTTAAGTAAATAATGTATGATAGTGTTGTGTGTTCCACGTTTATTGTCAAGTGTTCATGAGATGGATTGCCTGAGGGAAGAAACTGTTCCTGTGCTGGCCGTTCTGGAGCGCAGTGCTCTGTAGCGTCGACCAGACGGCAACAGTTCAAAGAGGGAGTGTACTGGATGTGAGGGGTCCAGAGTGATTTTGCCAGCCCTTTTGCTCACTCTGGATAAGTACAGTTCTTGGAGAGTGGGGAGGGTTGTACCAATGATTCGCTCAGCAGTCCGGACTACCCTCTGTAGTCTTCTGAGGTCAGATTTGGTATCTGAGCTGAACCAGACAGTTATTGAAGCGCAGAGGACGGATTCAATGATGCAGAGTAGAACTGTTTCAGCAGCTCCTGTGGCAGGTTGAACTTCCTCAGCTCGCGAAGGCCTTTTTGACAACAGAGTCTATGTGAGGGTCCCACTTCAGGTCCTGAGAAATTGTGGCGCCCAGGAATCTGAATGACTCCACTGCAGTCACAGTGCTGTTCATGATGGTGAGTCGAGGGAGTTCAGGGGGGTTTCTCCTGAAGTCCACGATCATCTCCACTGTTTTGAGCATGTTAAGCTTCAGGTTGTTAAGACTGCACCAGACAGCCAGCTCTTCAACCTCCTGTCTGTAAGCAGACTCGTCACCGTCCTGAATGAGGCCGATGACTGTGGTGTCATCTGTAAACTTCAGGAGCTTGACAGAGGGGTCTTTAGATGTGCAGTCGTTGGTGTAGAAGGGAGATGTGCAGTCGTTGGTGTAGAAGGGAGATGTGCAGTCGTTGGTGTAGAGGGAGAAGAGCAGCGGGGAGAGGACGCAACCCTGAGGGGCGCCAGTGCTGATCGTATGGGTGCTGGATGAGAGTTTACCAAGCTTTACTAGCTGCTGCCTTTCTGTCAGGAATCTGTTGATCCACTGACAGGGTGGGGACGGATAGCTGAGTTAGTTTGGGCTGGAGGAGTGATGTGATGGGATGCATGATGGGATGGAGTGATGGGATGCATGGAAGCAGAATGATGACAATAGTTTTTGAAACATAAAGCATGCTGAATTCCACAAATCGAAAAAAAGATGCATTGCAATTAAAAGTGCTTGCATTTTAATGCCTTGTATTTCCAGGGCTTGCATTTTTAGGTCCTGAAATTTAACATAGTTGTTTATTTAAGAGTAAAAACTACAGTAATTCACCAAAAGGGTTTTTCATGTTCCACAGGTTGTAGTACGTTGTGAAATTTTGCCAATATCTCCCTTACTGTATGTACAATTCACAATTTAAAACAAAAACAAAAAAATCTGTAAGACCTCCAAAGGTTGTAGTATAAAATATTGATGTACTTTATGTACATTAAGGGAGGTATTAGCAAAATTTCACCTATAGTAAGTCAGTCTAGTTACTAGGAATGTACTACAACCTTAGGAGCATATTTAAAAAAAGAAAGAAAAAAAAAACTTTGTGAATTACAGTAATTTCTTAAGAATAATTATGTACTGTATGTACAGTGAGGAAGATGTTGGCAAAATTTCAACTGTAGTAACTCAGTCTGGTCACTAGTAACATACAAAATTTGGAACACGAAAAATCCCATTTTGGTGAATTACTGTAATTTTTTTTCTTAAAAATATTTGTGTAGTGTACATAGGGAAATTATTGTCTAAGGCGAGTTATTGGCAATATATATTTAGTCAGTTTGAGTAATTACAGTAAATTATAAATTATTGGAATTTAATAATTCAATTTAAATAATTTAATAAATTATTACTTCGTTTTGTACTGTGAGGTAAATTTGCAGACAGTCCCTAAAGCAGCCTAGGCGAATATGCAGCGAATATCAAACCTAAAACTATAGCGCTTGGTTTTCTATGGGAGAAAAAATGGTTTGGTGAAACTTTTTGGTTGTGGGCTCATCTGCTTAAATGTACATAATATACAGTAATATATTTTATTAATTAAATGCTGAATTTAATCATTATCACTGAGGCAACCACGTTAAGTGTTTTCTTTATGGGAAATATTTAACATGCAGTTTTGCGCGTCCCGTAACTTACGTTCATATCCTCATGTTTGCATCATCAGTATCTGAGTTTGGTCTTTGAATAAGCTTGTTTGAGATGAGCAAAATCTGCGCAGAACCGATCACCGCGAGATGCATGCCGGTTAGAAAAGTGTCCGAGTTTTTTATTTTATTTTTTTATTAAACACATAACATTCACAGGGGATACAGTCAAAGCAATAAAATACATACACAAGCAGAATACAAAACAGTAAATACCTCAATAATAGTCATAACAAAAAACAAATATAAAGAGAAAAACAAATAAATAATAGTTACCATAAACATCTTTTAAAATAAATAAATAAAAAGTGTCTGAGATACGTCCGCCTTGTTCTGATGTCACGCTGACTTGAGCCAAAAAACTCTCGTGACGGCAAGGCAAGCTGTGTCTGATTGAGCAGTTGCGCGCTAATCAAAAGCATGATGGGAAACGACTTGTCTCTGTGTGAGATATGTGATTGTTGTCATATTTCTATAAAAATCTAAAATACATGTTTGTATTAAAGTAGAAATGGATGATAAATAAGCCTTTCGTATGGGATTAAATAGCAAACACTTCGAGTGTCTTGTTCATCATATTTATATTCATATAAAAGCAACAGAACTGAAATTATATCACATTTATTAGCAGCACAGCACACAAGTGAGAATAACGCGATATCTGTTCCACTTCGAGAGGTCAGAACTGTCCATCTTGACTGCGCTTATTTCACTCCTCCCCTCACTGCAGCCGCCTTCATTTCAGGCGAGGCACATCTCAAACAAGCCTATAGCAGTCATTGTGTTAGTACACTACTGAGCCGCGTAATGTGTTTTCTTTAACCGATTTCTGAGTGAAATAGCGTGAAACCTTGCGCGTTCGTTCATATTTTACATCTGCTTAACTGTCGATATAGTTTGCATAATCATCAATAAAGTGTATTCTGAGATCTGAGGTCTTATATCACTGTATTAGTTCACTGAGGAGCGTTAAGCGGAATCCTGGAGTGTGACATATGAGGGGAGTATTACAGCACAGGGTCACACAAGCCATGATACAAAGTTACAGAAATAAGCAACCCAACGCAATATATGTCTTCCTCAGATGTAATGTTAGTTCTGTACTTTAGGTGTGGGTAAAAGAGCATTATAATCTCCTTTGTGGTAGAGAAAGCTGCTTACATGTAGGCTACAGGAAACAGCGAAGATTAATTAAACATACACACAATCAGCGTTTCCACATGTTTATACTGGCCCTGATAATCAAAACTTATACTTAGTGCTTGCTTAATTTCTGCAAATCAGTTTTTGTAAACGAATAACTTGATCCACATATGGCCTTCATCAACCGCTGCTTGCGCCACCTGCTGGTGAGCGGCTGACATCAGCTGGAGATCATGCATCGGTGCTCTACTGCTATTCCTGCGGTTCCCGGATGTGCAATGCTGAATTTTCTGCCAAATTTTAACCACTGAATTTGTAGCTGTGAAATTGGAAAGTGAAATAAAATGACTGAAATTTGCCTGTCGAATATTATACATTGTATTTTTAAACGGATTGAATATTTTGAAAGTGAATTCTGGACGGCGAATATGAATTAGTGAATTTTTTATTATGAAAATATTCACAGCTTAAATAAACAACTATGTTAAATTTCAGGACCTAAAAATGCAAGCCCTGGAAATAAAATGCATTAAAATGCAAGCACTGTTAATTGCAATGCATCTTTTTTTCGATTTGTGGAATTCAGCAAGCTTTATGTTTCAAAAACTATTGTCATTATTCTGCTTCCATAGGGATGCATGTACATATTTCAGAAAAATAGGTTATGTTTGTATATTAAATATGTATAATATAAATTATATGAATATAAATATAGACATGTAAATACATGTAAATATTTTCAAAATATATACTGTATGTGTGTGTATTTATGTATACATAATAAACACAGAAAACACATTATGTAAACAAACTTTTATTTTGTATGCGATTAATTGCAATTAATCGTTTGACAGCACTAATATTAAGACAGGCACCTGCAATTCTGGCCAAATTAAAGATACATTGTGTGTGAATTTGCACGTTATAATGTAAGCATCATGACCCCTTGTGTTTAATAAAAAAAAAAAAAAAAAGATTGATCAGTGAAATGAAAGAATGATTACAAAAATTTTGAATGATTAGTAATTGTCTCTAATTGGCCTGTTTAACTAAGCCCACAAAACACTTATTTACTGGTACAGTACTGAATGATTTGTAGATTATATTTAAAAGTTCACACTTTCCATAACCGTTTGCAATTAGTTTTTAAAAGGTAACATTACATTCTTAAGGACTCTACGCTGCTTACATTTCTTTTCAGGAGCACTTGTGCTCCTACTTTAAAAAAATAAATAAAATTCGGAACACATTCTGATCAATGACAGAAATTAACCTTCCTATTATAAGCAAAGACTTTGTTATAAGGCAATATTTGACACCTTCAAGGTTTTTTTAACCTTTGTAATGCCTCTAAATTTATTAAATGTATGTCATCTTTTGTGCCAAAAAATTTAGATTTACAAACTTTTATCGAAAATGTTAATTAAACAATAAATTTAATTAAAATATTTAGATACAATCAGGAAGAGTAAGTTACTAGTCATATAAAATCAGCATCGGCACAGAAGAGCACAAATGTGGCATTAAGGAATATTTACAGACATTTTGACAAGACTCAGAGGTGGCATTAATGCATTTCATAATAACAATGTTATGAGATTAATGTTTTAAATATAAAGTTTTGAATATAGAAATATTAAACTATTTAAATGACTCAATTTATAGGGTACAATGGGGCTAAAGGCCCACCTTAAGAAAAAAATGTGCTATTCACTGCGCCTAAAATGTATAATTGCAGAAAAAATATATATGTTGTATTGAACATTAATGGAGCATCAGCTTTTGTGTGAAAATAAATCATTCAAGTTGTTTATTTTGTTTAAAAATCTTATAAATGTATGAGGGAGCAGGGGAGCCTTTTACCCCACACACAGGGTAAAAGGCCCACAGTATTAATACAGTACAAATACTTCAGCTAAAATAATGTTTAAAAAAAAAAAATGTCTAAGTTAATACTTGTTCAAAACAATCACTTTAGCAAAGTTTGTACTATTTTCTGCTTATTTTGAAAAACTAAAGAATTAATTTTTGTTCAATAAATATAGTCATTAAAATGTTAATATAAAAAAATATATTTTAAAATACAGAAAAAAAATCATTTTAATAAGTAAAGATTCTGAAAGCATTGAAGGAGATCCAATAATAATTGAATATATATTTACAGTAGTAACAACAAATGATATTTTATTATATGATATGATGTTTTTAAATATGATGGTTTCATTCTAAACATGGTGATTATCTCTAATATGGACACCCAACATAATATATGATATTTACCATCTGAATCTAACCATGTCATGTCAACAAATGGAAAAGTCAGCCATCTATTAATTATCACGTTAATTACTGTGTGGCTTTAGCCCCAACAGCAGGGGCGCTTTTTACCCCAAATACCATACTTTCACATATTCTTTCGTTATTTAAAAACTGTTGCTTTAATTATCTTAAACAAAACTGAAAATCATAAAGACCACTTTTGTCTCAAAATCTATGCATTAATTTTAGTGATTCTCATTTGATACTTAAATCTACAACATTTAAAAAAAACATAAAATATTAGATCAAGTAAGCACAGAATCAACTTTGCGCTGCTGCGCGCGATCGCGTCAAGGATCAGACAAATATACACGTGCATCTTGAAAAGCGGATGTTTTGGAAAGTGCTAAGCCATGTTTTTGTGCCATCTAGTGGTTTAGATAAAAATAATATCAAAGGCACCTTTTACCCCGGGGCATCTTTAGCCCCGTTGTACCCTATATATTATATATAAGATATATTATATATATTCTTTTGAGCTCGGAATCATGTGTAAGTAAAATTGAGTAGCAACTGGTTTTGAATATAATAGGCACGAGGCAGGTGTTCATATTCACAACAGCATGAATATTATAGTGACATTTTATAAAACAGCTCTGTTCAGAAGTAATTAAAATAAATAACTTATGTTTCAGACAAAATGTCTAGTTTGTATATTTCTTGGTGGCGAACACCAACGCATCGCGCTGATTGGACAAAATCCCTTTGATCAATTTCCCGTCACACCCACAAGCCCCCCATTTTTACAGTTCCACTCCGGGTTTTTTAATTTCACACTCCCAACTTGCTAGTAGCGAGAGAAACCCCCTCCGAGCGACCATGAAGCTTGAAAAAAAAAAAAAGTATTTCTTAGTACTTTATAATAAAACAACTCTATACTTGCATGGAGTTTGTCTGTCTTCTGATGCACTGATCTGGTTTATTTTTCAACAGAGGAACATATAGCGAGTCCAGAAGAGCGTTTAAACTAAGGGATTCACCTGATCCGATGCAAACCGATCCGAGCCCGCAGGGAGGGAACGGGCTGTCATTAACCCTGCAGCCGGAGCTGCTCGCCCGAATGCCCGGCGCTGGAAGTGCCAGCAGGCCGGAAACAGACGAGGACGTCCGGGTTTCTATCGGCAGCGGACGCGGCGCGACGTCGCGCAGGCTGAGAGCAGCGAGCCACAGCCACAGCCACAGCCACGGACACACACACAGCCAAGAGCACGAGTCAGACAACAGCGAGTCTGACCAGGAATCCGGAGAATCCAGCAGCTCGTTATCGGAGCTGCGCTACCTCCTGCGCTGGCTCAAGAAGAGTCTTCCCTTCATAGTTATTCTCTGTGCGAAACTAGTCATCCAGCATGCCCTGGGTACGTGTTAGTGAGAACAGCTGTTTATGCAGTGCTTATTTTGTGTAAAGGTTATGACCCCAGTCACACGCCTGTGTTGTTGTTTTTCTGTAGGTCTGGCTGTTGCAGTTGGTCTGTTTACCACCTTTATGTATGTCAACAAAAGCATTCAAACGCAAGTCTTTCTCCACGTGAGTCTACCACATTATTTGATATTAAACACGGGAGTTCAGAGCTTGGAACTGCTCTAGTATGGTTATAGGTTAATCTGTTGTGGTGATCTATGAACTTTTTGACGATTGAACTTTATTCACATAAAGGAATTTGCATTAAATTTATCAAAAGTGACAGTAAATATATTTATAATGTTTCAAAATATTTCTGTTTGAATAAATGCTGTTCTTTTCAACTTTCTACTCCCCAAAGAATCCTGAAAAAAGTAACTGTTAATACAATTTCCACAAAAAATATTAAGCAGCACAACTGTTTTCAACATTGATAATAATAAGAAATGTTTCCTGAACACCAAATCAGCATTTCTGAAGGCTCATGTGACACTGAAGACTGAAATAATAGCTGCTGAAAATTCAGCTTTGACATCAGAGGATTAAATGTTAAAATAATTTACAACATTAACATATTTTTAAAACATTTTAAGCATCTTAATACAGTTATATTATTTCACAGTTTATGTATTTTTTGATCAAATAAATTCAGCATTGGTAAGTGTAAGACAATTATCTTACTAACCTCAAACTTGCTTGAGCTTGTGTGTGTGTGTGTGTGTGTGTATAACTCAATAATCTGATGGCTCCTTTGTTTTTTCTCCTGTATAAAGGACCGAAGGACAAAGTTGCATTGTGCCTGGCTCTTGCTGTTCCTCACATCCTCCAGTCTCCTCGTGTTCTACACTTTTCACACTCAGTCACTTTATCGCTGGTAAGTGCTTTACATTGTATCACCAAACCTCACTTCACCACAATCTGTTCCACGTTTAGTGTGATATATCAACTAAATGACAAATACGTACCATGTAGATCTAATCGTCTAATTTTTTTCATCCCTCAGCCTCATTTTTGCCAACGCTACAATAGATACTCAGAACTTCTGGGAGGTTTTATGGAGTGTTGGTGTGACTAACTTCATTTTGAAGTTTTTCTTCATGGGGCTCAAGTGTCTTATTCTCCTCATCCCCTCCCCGCTCATGACATACCGGCGAAGGGTGAGCATGATTTGTAACATTATTTATTTTGCTGCTCTGAATCAAAATGAATGTTAGCTTCACCGTATTCATCCTGCTTTCCATAGGGTCAGTGGTACATGCTGATTGAGGAGATTGGTCAGTTGTATCAGCTGATCGCTCCTGTCCCGCTTTGGTTCCGCTATCTGGTCAGCTACGATGAGTTGGAAACCTCAGTTGGTCTGACTCTGGGAATCCTGCTAGCCTTGCTCTACCTCATAATGAAGGTGCACACAATCATTACAATGAACTGCTGTTTGAAACCAATACGTTATTAGGAGACATCCCGATAATCTATTCTTATTATGTTTCTTATTTTTAGCTTTTGGCCTTGTATGGAGTGTCAGGATCATTGCAAAAACAATTCCGGACTTTTTTCAGTCCTGAGGTACAAAAGATCGCTTTTTACCTGTCCTGTGCTCCTCTCCTTATTCTGAAATGTTTGTTGGGTAATCTGTAATACAAATAGTGAAATTATAGACAAATGTCTTGTTTCCTGTATGTGCTTTTTAATGTTGTTTTTACCTGTCTGTAAAGGTGAACGGAGCTCCAGCCAGTTCTGCTCAGGTTCGAGAGGCAGGTGACATTTGTCCGATCTGTCAGGCTGATTTTAAGCACCCTCGAGTCCTCGTGTGTCAGGTGAGAATGTGGTCATTGAGTTTGACCTCCAATGTCAACACACTTAACCTCCACTTTCCCAGACTAAACCATAAAGCTTCTTGAACGCAGTATTTACTACATTTTTGTCAGTTTTTGCCTTTAAAATGATTTTTCCAGCAACTCTATAGCAACATAATTATCATATATTTTAAGTAAAAATAAAATGACACATTTTAGTAACTGTTTGATTACTGTAATATTCTTATATTTTATTATATGTTATTCTGCATCTCCCTCTTCTTGATATATATACAAGAAAATATATATGAAAACATTTAGCCAGCAATGTTTTTTGTATATATTTAAAAATGACTTTTTCAAAACTACGTGATTATTTTACAAGATGATCATAATCATATTTACATTATTTTTCTGTAAACAGACAAATGTGTTGGCGGTAATTTTACTACAGCTATTACTCCATTAAGGCTAATAAGCTTTGAATGTTACAATGTGTCCTTTCCACATTTTTAAAATCATTCAGCACATGACTTTTGTTTCTGTAGAAGTAATACACAGTGTCACATAACGCATGTGCATAAATGTCAAATATTTACTGTTTGATTGTCTCCAGCATATCTTCTGTGAGGATTGCATTGCCCAGTGGCTTAACCAGGAGAGAACCTGCCCCCTCTGCCGCACTGTCATCACAGACAAGGTGCATAAGTGGAAAGATGGTGCAACATCAGCTTATTTACAAATATACTGAAATCTCACTATAAGGATGGAAACACAGTGTTGTGACATGTTGAAACATTGAACAAGCAGAGGATCCACAGAATGTGGATTGTTCCTCTCAAACGTCTTGAGCAAACAGCACTTGTTATAATGCAAAGGGCTCTAGAAAAAGCTCCAGTTTTGAGTTTTGAAATATAGATAACTTGTCAAAAGGACAAGTGTATTCACCAGCTCTTGTATTATTATAACTATTATTAATGTGCATGTGGGTCTCCTTTATTGTTTAGTGTTTATAATTTATATGCCTCTTTTTGTTCTTGCATGCCATCTCTGGTTTTACTAATTAACTTAAGGGTGTAAGCAGACAAATACAGTGGAGACAAATGGATGTCTTCATATTGTATTTCTGGAGAAAATAATGTGGCAGAAATTCATTTGTTGTCTCCCTAAATGTTTTAAATTTTTGTTTTATTTTTCATGGATACTGGGTCTTTTGGAATGATCCTTTGTCAGATACTGTGGTTTTTGTAACTGAATTTGTTTTAAATGCATTTAAGACTCCAATCATAAAGGGTTCTGGATTTTGCATTCAATTTGAAGTATTCTGATTTCTTTGGTAATAATCTGAATGTGAGGTAATTGCACATGAACTACTGATTTATCAAATGATGTAGCATTAGAATTTTTTAACCATGTGATTTTTTTGTGACTGAACAACATACAGTGGCTTTTGAATTATTATTGTAATTCAGGCCTTTCCACATGTACATGGTATTTTTCTAATCATGTTGTACTTACACTGTAATAAACCAAAGCTTTGAAGAGGAAATATCTATTTTAGTACCATCATACAGTATGCAGTAACAGTTGTATTTATATCCAGTATATTTGACCAAATAAATTTTTCAAACTGTTAAAAAGTGTCACTGAAATGCTTTGCCCAGTAAATGCAGGTTTGCTTGGTAAATGCTCGAATTCAACTTTATTGATTTTGTAGAATTCACTAAGGTTAAATTAAAATTTTAAAATAAACAAGAGCAATCACAAAACACCAGATTTTAAACAATCTCGCGATTCCGTACGTTACACCCATTCAGTTTAAACCAAACGTGCCACTGTCTAAAAAAAACACAGCACTTCAAGCATTTTCATTTAAAATGTATCCTCATCTGCATCTCAATTCTTTTCACAGGCATTTTCTTTTCACTTTATAATCCAGGAAGTTTCAGAATGGGTTCCAACTCTAACCTGAAGGAGTACCATAGATTTTCAAGATCACCTTCAGTTCAACGCTTTCTAAAGCGCGATTACCACACCACATAAAGAACATATAATAATGAAGACAAAAAACCAGAGCATTAACACATAGCACCAAGTTGTGTCTTAATATTCCAACATGACTGCAAGAATCAGTGAGACAGTTTGAGAGGTTTTAAACCTACACCAAGAGTCTAGTGATTATATGGACTGGGCTCATCAGACTGACACAAGTGATACATAAAGCCATTTACGCCACATTACAGACCCCTCTCTCAGCCAGCGTTGCATAGAATAAACGGTCGATATTTGTGTATGCGAAGACTAAATCGGTTGCTTCCATAGTCAAAGTACCAGTTAAGAGGCAATTTAATTAAGCTGCTGGTCTCGCAGATTTCAAAATCAAAGGCTTTCACATATGAAGCCATTACTGGCTGTTAACTGCCACGGTACAGCAGGCTGTTGTTTATCAGTAGACACTGTAACTGACAGCTTAAGATATTCACAATCATGTTTCCTGTGCATAGTGAGTACAGCCAATTATTGGCTTGATGGAAACTGCTGCAAAGTCCAGACAGTTCAATCAGAGCAATGGCCTCCTAATGTTCAACCGCAATTACAATCTACACGACAGATATTAGAGTTTGAGGATGTGAGGTTAATATCACATTCAATCAGTGAGTTACAATGTCACACCAGAACAATGTTCTCAAGCAGAAAACAAGCCTATTTTACATTCCCATGGGAAAAAAAGTGTGTCATTCAGAAATTGTTTAAGTGCAGTCACACAGACGCAATCGCAGCCTCACACGCAGACGTTCATTGATAACAATAACACTTGAGCACAGGAATGCCTGTGAAACACAAATACAAAGAACCACCCATGATGACTTGCGTACAGCAAAATCTTAACAAGATACAGATTCAGTGTCCACCAGTTGAAGGAGTCACATCATCTTACAATACATATTGTATCTGTAAGAACTATAATACAAGGAAAGAGCACCAACATTCATGAAGAATCATGTCTATGTACAGCAATGAAATAAATACTGTTTTTTTTGTGTGTGAAAGATTTACTATTTTATTATGTTTCCATCATTCTGGATTGATCTAGAATAGAGATTTTCTTTCCCCTTGACCACATATATTCAAGCTTATTTAATCAAAATTCAACAGAATAATAAATAATCCAGTGGTTTTCTAGTGTACAGTGCACATCCTGAAAACATATTTAAAATCCCAACATTTTTAATGTCCCCGAGAATTATAAAATTGTTTTGACTCCAACACCATTGTAGAAAGAAGTACTAAATAATAAAAATTTAAAGGGGGCTGGCATGTGTTCATGTAACTAATCCGGCTAAATCCTGAACAGCACTTTTGACTATAAAGAATAAATAATTTGCATAGTTTACAAAACTATATGGCACCTGGAAAAAAAATAAAAATAGGTCAAAACATTCAGGGGGGGGGGGGGATCAATTACTGATAGGGGAAGTGTTAAGGAAACTGTTTCGAAACTCATCTTGCTGTCTTCAATACTAGGGATAAAAATTAAATAAACATTCTTTTTAAAGTCAATATTTTTCACAGATGGGTAACAGCATATCAGCATTGCTGGCATTTGTGTTCGTGGCTGTGTCTTAGAAAGAACTAACTGTACTCTGAATTATGAGGAATTATCCAGTATTATACAGTAATCTAGTATTTTTAATATTCTTTGGTCAGGAAATTTGGTTGTTAAATAGCTTTTTACTGTTGAAAAGAGAAACAGTGATTTGATGCCCAGTATGCAGGTAGATTCATACTTAAAGGCAAAAGAAAAAAAAAAAAAAATCAGCTTATATTTTTACTTAATAGTTTATCATTGGTAGGTTAGACTAACATGACTGTAGATCTGTGATTCTAGGGGACCTAACAACAATTGATGAATTGAGAATCAAAAACAATCGCAAATCAGACAGATTCCTCAAGAATGTAGACCTGGATTTTCTTCGCCATTTTAAAAAGACAATTCACCCAACAATTAAAATTCTGTCATCATTTACCCTCATGTCGTTCCAAACCTGTCTAACTTTCTGTTCTTCTGTGAAACACAACAGAAGACATTTTAAAGCACGATTCAACCATTTTTGTCCACATAATGAAAGTCAATTCGTCCAAAATACTGAGAAAATCTTCTTTTGTGTTCCACAGAAGAAAGAAGGCAAGTTATACAGGTTTGGAATGACATAAAGGTGAGTACATGACAGAATTGATCTTTTTTGGGTGAACTGTCCATTTAAATACTGTTACTTCTAGTTAGAGCATACAGTCGAGCAAAACGTGGCTATAACTCAGTGTCTCAGATCAAATGTCAAATATATAACAGAAGATACTATGTATTCTCCCTTGTGTTTTGCATGAGCATGGCATATAAAAGATAAGCTGCGAAACTCATGCTCAGAGTTGCCTGAAGTACAAGGTGGTCTCTCTTTTTCATAGCAAGCAGCAGACCACCTCACCATAGTGCAAGCAGAGAGAGGTCACAGGCTTTGTTCTGGACAAGCTCTGCATGCTTGCATGAAGTACACTGGTGCGGCAAGTGTTTAAGAGACAAACTAGGTGCAGAAAGGCCTTTTGGGTAATTTGATAAATTCCTAAAATACAAAACTTAAGACGTTCATCAATGATTCATCCTTAAATGCTTGGGTCTCCTGCCACCCGCTGGGTGAGTCGGTTTCACGAATGACCCTGTGTTGGATGGTTTTTTGATGGGGAGAGGGGCTGACACTTCCATGTTGCTGCCAATGTCCATCTGCTCCACATTAGACACCTTCATGGGCGCATCAGTAGGCGGCAGGAGAGAGGAGGTGGTCGTGGGCACTTCTGGGAAGGGTGGACCCCGAGACCAACAGTCTTCCCCTTCAGCCTTCAAAGGGCTGGAAAAAGCAAGTATAGCATCACGGGTTACGGATCTCGATTCATTACAAATGCAAAACCAGGATAAACATGACCAGATAAGCATGTTAAAGCATGTACACAGCCTTGGACTTAAAGCTCAGATAAATGAAATCAATCTCTCCTTCCCTACAAAATCACAGTGTATCAATGTGTATTGATTATTGATATTTATTAAAAGTAATGCGTTTCTTCAAAATGAAGATCAAGATTAATCTGGAAAAAAAAAAAAAAAAAATCTATATTTTTTACCCAGCCCTACAAGATCATAAAACTGGACATAACTACTTTATACACACTTCAAACTGTGAATCAAAGTGGAATGAGAAAAACATTACCTCACTGGTGTTCTTGGGCTTCCCAGAAGCTTGCGAGGTGAACGGGATTTTGGCTCAAAAGTGAATTTCTCGTTGATGTTTTCGAGCACAGATGGAGCTACGTACGTAAAGCCCTGAGGAGAGACGACATCCGAGAAGAGATTAAATGGAAAAGAAAAAAAAAAAAAAAAAAAATAGATGAGTGTAGAGGATGTGCAATTATGATGAACCAAAAAAAGAACGTGTCACGCTAAGAGCTGGAAAAAACAGTTAAACAGTAATAATACAGACCAGATGAGAAACATTATCCCTTTCTCGTAAGTTTGTCTACAAAAAGAACTAATTTACCACACTCACAATGTAGGTCGGAAGTAAGAAATTAATCTCGTACACATTCTTGAGTGCTCTACGCAGCATGCTGATAATAATTAAGATCAAATGGTGTATAAACAAATTTTGAGGCTTCAGTCGGGTTCTTGTTATGTTTGGGCTATGGTGTCACGTACACTAAGGCCTTGGTGGTGAGTAATATTACTCTATTTGTCTAAAGAAAATCTTTGTTTATAACAAAAATCTGATTAATATTTTATTCATCTACACAGCAGTTCAAAAGCTTAGGGTCGATAAGGTTTTTGAAAGAAATTAATACTTTTTTTCAGCAAGGATGTATTAAATCGATCGCAAATAAATGCTGTCTATTTGAACTGCTAAAAATTTAGTTTTGCCATCACAGGAATAAACTGCATTTTAACATATTTAAATATTAAATTAAATAAATTATAATAACATTTCACAATATTACTGTATTTTTGATTAAATAAATGCAGCCTTTGTGAACATTAAAGCCTTCTTTCAAAAACATTAAAAAAATTTATGAACCCTGAATGGTAGTGTATACAAATCAGTAGCCCATAATACTGGTAATATCATACTTGTAATATTTTCTATTTATATGTTATTGGCTAATAAACATTAAAAAAAAAAGCCATTGGTGCATTTCAAATAAATGTAATACAGTTGGGAGTCCATACAGCAGTATAATGACCATATATTTAAAAAGTGCAGAGATACATTTAGCCCAAAAAGTGACCAGGAAAACAAACTGACCAGGAACACTTGATTGGCGCTTTCGCTGAGTGTCGAGTCGTCAGGACTGTCCACGGGAGTCTGACTAGTGAACTTGGAGTCAAACTGGCTAACATCATCCGCTGATTGCTGCAGAAATAGAGATCTGTGAGGAGTTATTATCAAATACTCTATAATAATTCTAAACACACAATAAAAGAGACAAACAGTTCATTGTACAGAGACAGAAAACCCTATCTCATACCAAAAAAGGTTTAAAGGGAGGTTCAACTTTAAAAGCCAGCAGATCATCCCAGTTCATGTGTCTGAAGAAGGAGTGGGCCTAAAAAACAAAAGGGTTTTTAAAATATATAAAACTCCACTATATGTAATCTTTTTTTATGATTATGAGTCCACCAGATACCTGGACATCTACAGCATCTCTAGGACCTGCTCCCATCCTTGTTGATGCGTTTCTTCTCAGCAGCTGGGTGTGAAACACACACACATACACAACCCTGTGAGTTGAGCAATGGGAGAATTCCACATTGGCGTGAAACCTGATTGACTAAGACGTCTACCTTTTTCAGAAGGTCCCGTGCTTCTTGGGTGAGGTAAGGTGGAAGGTTCAGTTTGCACTTTAGGATTTTGTCTATGGTTTTTTTCCGATTCTCTGCAGTGAATGGTGGCTGAAGGAGAAAGTTAAAGAGGTTAAAGAGCAGTCTGGGTAAACTTAGTTTGTACTCCGTGCACAAATTCATAAGACACTTGATGTCTTCACAACAATGCTTGTTTTGTTTTTAAATCTGTCTGAATGGGAGGAAATTGCATTCAACATCTAGCATCTAGTCCTCTAAGGGCTCATCCACACGGAGTCAGAGCTTTCCCTATTCAATTTTTTTTCCGTAAACACAGCTTCCTCAAGAAATATCTGCGTACACACAAAACCAACTCAAAATGCTGTAGTATACATGCCAGACCAGTATGTGGCGCTGGAATTCTGCCACAGAGATGCACTAAAGCCCTATTCGGACGGGACTAGTTCAATATTATCAGGGGGTCGTTAGAGAAATGTGTGTTTCACAGACGTACTTAGTGATTTTAATCCCATCCGAATCTGCCATGTCTGTGTTTTTCTCACACAACCTCTGTAATAATTCCAGAGCAAATTACCTACTGTTTTTCAGCAAACTCAGAGATACTCTGAGAAAACTAATCCCGTCCGAATGCGATGTCTGTGATTGCCGATGAGATTTTTTTTTCACAACGCGTTTCATTGTGTGTTTTGGCCAACGTCAATTACCGTAGACGCTCTTACCACGCTCATGTTTGATATATTTGCCTCCCGGCAAGGAAAAAAATAAGTAAATAAATTAAAAACAATAATAAAATCAAGAGTCAGATCATGTAAACCATTCAGACTGGCTACTGTAATATATGCGTCAAGTAAAATTACTCTCGTTCATTTCTGCACTCAATTACATGTTTTAATTACATATGCACCTTTATGAAAATTAAACACGGGTTTACTACAAATAAATAACTAAAGTAAAACTAAAGCAACCACACATTAACATGGTTTTGCTATACTTCACCATGGTATTTGTAGTAAAACTGTTATACTAATGGTAATCAATCAGAATGACATGAATGCATACAGAGCACGTGATCTCTGAAACGCCCAGATGTACAAAACAGCCCCTCCCACCTCTGTAATAAACACAGATGTTAGTCCCGTCCGAATTGGTACATGAAAATCACAGACGTCAGGTGATAAGAATCGAAACTCAAATGTAGTTTAGAAAACTAGTCCCGTCCGAATAGGGCTTAATAATGGGTTAAGCCTAGATGGTATACAGATTCTACTGGGCATGCGCACATCAATATAGAGTAATTTTTGTCACACTGTACAACAATAATTACTGTTTCTGCATTATTGTAAGGGGTAGGTTTAAGGTTGGGGCAGGTTAATAAAACAATCTAATAGGCTCCCAAAACGCCAGATCCGTCTGAACGAAATGCCAATATTATACAAAATATTTACGTATACAGCTTAACGCATCTCCGTGTGGATGGGGCCTAAGAAAAGTGGAAGTGGTTTTGTAGGAGAAACTCTGTATTAATGCCAATAGATTTAGAATTAAATGTCAAACAAGCGCATACAAATACACTGTTCAGGTATCTGCATACTTTTGGTCATGTAGTGTTGGTTCCAGGTTTTATCTACATTTGTTTACATTAACTGTTTGAATAAGGTTCCATCAAAGTCATTTTTGGGTTCACAGTCAAAACAGTGTCTAAAGAGGTCACAAACAAGGTCAATAGAATCTCTGTCTAGCAAAAAAAGTTCAATAGAACACCTCACCAGTGATTATCAATAATGAATTTTCACAATATTTAAAAAATATATACATATTCTTGAGCATTAAATGAGCATATTAGATTGATTTCTCAATAATTATAAGACACTGAATATGGAGTAATGGCTGATGAAAATTCAACTTTGCCATCGCAGGGAAAAGATAAATATAAATAGATTTTAACTAAATTAGACAATAGAAATTTAATTTTAAGTTGTAATATTATTTCACAATATTACTGTTTTACTGTATTTTTTACTGCAGCCTTGGTGAGCATAAAGGACTTATTCAAAAACATTTAATCCCAAACTTTTAAACCGTAGTGTATATCTCTCCCCCTCTACATGTATACATTTATCTACCGATATTTTATACAGCATTCTGACCTACTTTGTCTCTAACTTAATGTAAAACATTAATGGGGAAGAAACATCAGAAAGGAGGAGATGTAAGATGGGACACTCACAGCTCCTGTCATCATGTCATACATCAGGGCTCCCAGACTCCACCAGTCCACAGCTCGGTTATGGCCACTTCTCATGAGGATCTCTGGTGCCCTGAAAGAGGGAGAGGACAAGAGAAACAAAGAGAGAGAGACGGAATGAATGAGTGAAGAGAGAAAAAGGACAGCACACCAACCATTTTTTGTGCTGCTGTCTTTTTTACTTTGACCTAACTGACACCGGAGGCCCCAAATAAGGCTTCAGTTGACATGATTGATGGAGTCTCTGACCTCCATGAACTGCTCTGTATGGACTTTCAAGAGGCCAGACTGTTGAAAACATGATTTTTCTTGCTCTTTTAAAGTGAAGTTCAAGTTGTTAAATAAAACAAAACTCCCTTTCTAGCCTACACAGACCTTTTATTTGAGAAAAATATGCAAAAACAGGCTGCTCAGAAATTTTCATGGTTTTCATATCAACATCAGTATCAACTTGGCCAATTCTGATGAACTGTTTTTATAATCGCCATTTACATCTAGAAGTTACATTAGCATAAAAAAGATTGTTTAAAGGTGCACTAAGCAATATTTGAAAACACTTTTGACCACATCGTTGGACTGAGTCCCAAAACACACTTCCAGCCAATTAGCAGTAAGGGGCGTGTCTAGTACGGTTGGGGAGAAGAGAGCACTCAGCTGGAGTGCACAGGACTGATATTAGCAGATCGAGGAAAAAAAGAAAGAAAGAGGAAAATATCAGAGCAACAAAAATTAGAAAGAAGGGTTACGATCAGGCAAGAGGTCGGAGCAATGTAGTCTTCCACGTGAAATGGAGCTAGACCATTCATATGTTAAAACAGACTATACTAACAAACACATTCGACCTGAATTGCCATAGTAAAACACTTTGCTTTCACTTATTAATGACATCAAACCCTCAGCCCGCAGGCATAGCAGATTCCGCCATCGTTGTTGCCAGGGCGGAGATATCAAAATAGGGGCGAGGTCCTGTTGGGGTATGGCGTGTTTGTTTTGGATTTCAAATATCAACATCGTTTGACAAAATTCGCTTAGTGCACCTTTAATTGGGTGAAAATGTGAGTTTGTACATACATGTACTCTATGGTTCCACAGAAGGTGTGTGTGACGGTACCATCATGGATCGACTCCTTACAGAGTCCGAAGTCAGTCAACTTCACATGACCTGAGATGAGAATGAAATGAGCACATCCAGAGGAGAACAGTCTTTATTGAACAGACAGTGGTGCAAGTCTGAGGACTATCTGGGAAAAAAGGACAGAGGTGTGTGAGCGTGTGTGTGTATATGAGTGTGTTTTACTACCATTGTTATTGAGCATGATGTTCTCTGGCTTCAGATCTCTGTAGATAATGCCTTTCTGATGAAGGTGACCCAAGGCCATGGAAATCTCTGCCAGGTAAAAACTAGGAGAAGGAAATAAAATTAGAGAGGGGTAGGTAGTTAAGTAAATGAAGTTTATAGAAATTGAAATGCTCACAAACTCCATGAATTCAAACATTTATTTTCTTTAAACAAACAGTCTAACCCCAAAATGAAAATTGTATTTTTATTGTATCACATTCAAGCAATTTTTAAATTGATTTGTTACGTATTTATTAATTAGTTTTTAATCAATTAATTTTTTTTATGTTATTTCCCCATATAAATTAGGGTTCAAAAGATTCATAATATATAGTGCAACAGTCATACAGGCCGCTTTCAAAGTGATTTATTCCTTTTTGGAGCTTGACAGCTTTTGGTTACAATGACTTGTTGTTATACAGAAAAGTAGTATGTAAAGACTAATTAAAAATATTTAAAAATAATTAAATATGTGTGTGTTACAAAGAAAAAATTAACATCATATAGGTTTGGAATGACGATGAGGGTAAGAAAATAATGACAGATATTTTGATAGAACAACCCTTTTAATAATTCATATTTTTCTCCAAAGCATCACTATATATAAAACTTTATATATAAAAAATTATACTGAAATTTTTTACAAGTTAACAGCTATAATGATGATCATTGCTTCCAATAATTTTCAAGGAATTTCATATATTTGGTCAGACAAACTACCAAAGCAGCATTTGGGTAGGCTGTACAAACTACATTTGTTAAGCCAATGAACTTTGAAAGCCTCCCGCACAAGATCAACGTTTACACACAACAAAGGCGTTTCAACTAGATAGCAGACAGGTCATCTTGACCCCAGAATGATCTATATCCTGATAAGACTGATAAAGCTCCACTTACCAGGCTGTGTCCTCCAAGAAGATCCCCTCCCTCTCCAGCTGCATGAACAGCTCTCCACCTGTTACAGAAACATGAACTTGATTCCAGAAACATTCTCGAAAACAAGTCAACCAACACAAATAATACTACTGCTAGAATTGATTTCTGTACAGGACTTGCTGACTTTTGTGCTCAAGAAAGCAACAGTAGCTGTTTTGAACTCACCGCTTAGGTACTCCAGGATGAGGTAAAGCTTGCCTCCCGTCTGAAAGGCGTATATGAGGTCCACAATGAAGGGATGCTTAACTTCCTCTAGGATGCTCCTTTCTGCTTTAGTATGAGCAGTGTCCTTTGCATTGCGAACTATCATGGCCTGTTGAAACAGACAAAAGCAACAGAATACATTAAGAAATGTTGTGTTAAGTAAATGTCAAGCACACAAGCACTGTCTGTATATTTTCTTCCTGTGAACATCTATTCGCTGGAGGGTTGTAACACCCCTAATCACAGCTGTGAACTCATCAGGCTGGTGTCATTAATGCTTTTATTGTTGTTGCAATGAACAGACGTGTGCAAATCTAATTTGGGAATGGAATCCAGAGCATTTCAATCCTGCAAACCACAGAGAACAATGCAGCATCAGTCTCAAAATAATTAAACTGCATCCACGGCCTCAGTACACAGCCATCGCTCGCACTCCTTCTGTTATAGAGTGGTTGAAAGATAATTTAGCTAAAACAGCTACAGTGTACAATGAAGTGTCTACTAAGTATTGATAAGAACAGAGCCACATTCTGTTGGTATGCAAACCTGGTCGACTGAGATTGCATCACATTGTGACCACATCATATCTTTCTACCGTGTTGATAAATGACCAAATCTGCCACACATGAGTGGCCTTGCCAAATTAGACTCTGTTAAGCATGCCATTATAGTGCCTTGTGTTCCAAATACCTTAAACTCAGCATTTTAAGCAAAGACATATTCCTCCTACTGAATGCTACAGTGCGTTTCTGTTATTATGATCCACTTGTTTGCAAATGCAAAGTGACAAAATAAGTGATTCTACTATTAAACCATTTTATCAGCTGCTGTGAAAAGGAAAAACACTAAAGCTATACAAACAATCATTATCGAAACGGTTTATAGGTAATGATGAAACATTCTTTAGACATTATTCACAGGCCTGCAGCAAACCACAACAATACAATCTGTTAACCAGCAGGACCAGGCATGATGGAACAACCATGCTGACTTACAGGGAATTTTAGGAGGCCATACCTTTTTCAAGACCTTCATGGCAAATATCTTCCCAGAATCTGCTCCTGCTACCTTGCGAACTTGAAAAACCTGTTTTTTAACAGAAAAGGTCTGTTAACATACAGAAGTTGACAGACCAATAACAATGGCACAGTTAGATCTACAATAAAAACCTCAGTGTAAACAAATTACATGCAATACTGTTCAAAAGTTGTTAACAAAAATTAATGGATGCCAATCAGCAAGGATGCATTCAATTGATCAAATATCAATGTATAATGTTACAAAAGATTTCTATTTCAAATTAATTCTGTTCTTTTGAGCTTTCCATTCATCAAAAAAATTCATTAAAAAAATCCTGAAAAACAATGTATGAAAGCAACAACTGTTTGCTGAAATTTCAGCAAATTGCAAATATTTTAAATTACATTATATAAACTATTAAAATAGAAAACATTTAAGTTATAATAACATCACAATATTACTGTATTTATTGTATTTTTAATCAAATAAATACAACATAAGAAGCTTCTTTCAAAAACTCTTACTGACGTTTTGAACAGTAGTGTTGGCTACATTCTTATGCGGCATTATTTATGCGTTTAAACTACACCACATGCAGGGAGGAAACACTGCTAGTCTTGCTTACCTTTCCATATCCTCCTTTACCCAAAACACGAAGCAACTCAAAACATTCTGGACGAATCTGCTCCTTGCCTTGATTCACGCTATTCTCAGAGATCTCAAACTTCTCGCAGTCTTCCATACTGCTCCAGAACATTCAAATATCAACATTTTAATTAAAGAGAAGACATTTCACTTTTTGAGGAGCTAAATTAAAATGACATCATCAAATTACGCAAATATAATTAGTAGCACTTTGACATACTCACAATTCAAAGCCACTGCACTGGTCCATGCATTCATTACTCTTGGCCTGTGGACAGAAACAAATGTTTGGTGTTTGTGGTAGGTTTAGAGTGTTTGAGGTGTGGACTGCAGTTTTTTTGTATCTCTGCAGTTTTTCCACCAAATGCACAGTGTGTAGATCTGGCACGGCCATTAAAGCTCAATCTATACCAGTGACTGATGCGCACTGGCTCTTTTCCATCAACTGGACTGGAGTATCAAGGTCACTGATCGCCATTATCACATTACAAGACCCGGTCTAACAATAGAGAGAGTGTCAGACCAAGGCAAGCTGGACCTACGGAGGATTTTTTGTGGTTTCAGAAGTCATTCAGGAGCAAAGCTAGTCTAAAAATCTGACATGAGAACTTCTGTCAAACTCTTGAAACACTTAACCTCTAATGTCAATTTTGCTTTATTTTCAGTGATATAAAAAGTAACTGCAGCTGAAATGTTTTAAAAGTTCATTTCTCTCATATTTAATACAATTCTGAAGTGTGTTTAGTCGTTCATACAGTTAGGTCTTCATACACCTGAAGTGATGCTAGGTATCCAAAAATCTAGTTTAAGCAGGTAGCGGTGTTTCTAGCTGGTCTGAGTTGGTCACTATGTCCGGCTAATATGTTCTTTAAAAAAAAAAAATTCAGCTAAGATACATAGAATATCTTCAATTTGATCAGCTGGTAGTTGGTTTATAGCTGGTCTAAGAAGATCCACCATATATAACCAGCTTGAACCAGCTAATGTCCAGCTTAGACCAGCTAGAAACCGTTTTAAGCTAGCTTAAGCATCTTTAGCTAACGGTTAGCCTATAAGTTACTCGAAAATCGTATTAAAACAGACAAATGTGTCCACTTATAATAAAGATATTGACATGTTTTGTCATATATCATGGTAAGTACTTTCTAAACATATGTTCTGTAAAACATTTTAAACCTTATAATAACCATACAGTACCATGGTAAATATTAAAGTACCGTGGTATTGTCATATAATAGTTCACTACAGTATAGCCATAGTACTTTTCTGCCGTGTTTCTGAAGCGTGTAAGGTGCCGAATCGATCCTCAGGCCGGTCCAGGCGATGCGGAAAAACTGAAACCGAGTCGGTTAACGTTACCGGTTACATACCCCGTCGGCGAGCTCCTCGTCCGACGCGTTGTCCTCCGGTGGGTCCAGGTCGATATCAAACACACCAGCCATGACAACAGTCTCTTTACACACTCCAATACTAGAATAACGATGAATACGGACACCTCATGGTCCGGCACGACTCACCGACGCCATAACCGGCTCCAGCACGCAACGTATTCCGACGGAGAAAGACTAGACTACCGGTAAACGATTATCACAGCGAACAGCGAGTTTCACAGAGCGTCAGCGCGCATGCTCTGGAATGTGTAAAACAACGGTCAACAACTAAATTTACGTTATTTATTCATTTATTTAAAGACACAAACGTCTTCTATTTTACTCCGGAAGGTTGTAGCTGCGGTAAGTGGGTGTAGGTATACAAAAACGCGTCATTCTATGCGTCTAGGAAGCTGATTTTATTTGTAGTTCCGCTGCAGTACCGATAGATGTCGACAAAAGACCTTATTTTGCTTTTGGCACGAGCTTCAAGTACGTGCTGATAACACCTCACGGATAAAGCTACTGCATAATCAGTAGTCTGCCTGTTTTCAAGCATAATTTATTTAATTATGAAATACCTACGTGTTTCTTCACTTGATTAGAGGGTATAAATAAAGGTTTTCCGAAGTTGTAGCTACACAAAACAAAGATTACTGGAGTAACGTTACGTAGTAAAATACTATTTCAGTCTTCCTGCTTCGAAGTTCTGTTACTTGCCGTTTCTTTGTAATTGTCTATTTTTTCAGTAGGCCTATACTTACATTTCATTTTATGGTATCGTTAAAATATTTTATGCTGCTTGAGCATATTTGTGACCCTGGACCACAGTCATAAGTAGTATGGGTCAAAATGATCGATTTTTCTTTTATGCCAAAAAGATAATTTGTAAATTTCCTACCGTAAATATATCAAAACTTAATTTTTGATTAGTAATATGCATTTCTAAGCACTTCATTTGGACAACTTTAAAGGCGATTTTTCAATATTGTTTTATTTTTTGCACCCGTAAATTTTCAAATAGTTGTATCTCAGCCAAATATTGTCCCAAACCATAGACTACATCAATGAAACATGAAGAAAAAAAGAAGAAGAAAAAATGACCGACTGGTTTTTTGGTCCAGGTAGACATCTGATTTTGTGTAGAATAGCCTAGGCCTAATTAGGCCTAGGTGTATTACCATTCAGATTTGGGAGGATATGGATGTAAGAGAAAAGTTTGATCCTTTTGCCAATATTGGACTATTCACGAGGGGTAATTCTATTAAATGAGGGTAATTATTCAAACCTTTTATCCTATCCTAAACTACTTAAAAACGTTCAGAAGTCAGCGAGCTCGCCAAAAGGCATGGCTGGAAGAAAGATGCAAGCTCACACGCTATACATTGTTACAAAGTGCTGGATAGCCACAATTCTCTGCTCCCCACTTTAAAAACCACATGAATGGATCACAATGGGCACTTTGTGTGTCACATATGCAGAAAAAAAACAAAACAAAACAAAACACTATGCAAATTATAGTTGCAGGGACTTTCCAAAGTTGTATGTTTTTGAAAATGAGGCATAATAACCCATTCATTCTTTACACAACCTGACACCAAAACAATGCATTTCACGATGTATGGCTGTAGATATGGCCGATATCAATTGTTTGCTATAAAAACGGGTATCCTGTTGTAGATTGTGTAAACAGATTGTTCTCTGATCCACAACGTTTAGAATGAGAGCAGGAAACTAACAGCTTATCAAACTCTCATTCTTCTGCTAGTTTTAATGATAAAAACCTGTGGGTTTCGGGAGAGGTAAAGATACCCAGCATCTGCGTCAGGTAACGTTTACACCTGGTTCTGAGTCAGTTTGGGTGTGCCAGTGTTCTCCTGTTCGGTGACAGCACATCATCATTGATTCATGTGACGGGTTAAAGCACATGACTCACCTGAACTTCAGCAGAGTTTTAATTATGAATACACTTGCTTTTGAGAGCTGTAAACTGTATATGGTGAACTGGTACAGTTTTACCTTCACACAGATAACATGCACTTCGTGTATAGGCCTGCAGAACAGTTACTATGCACATTTTTAAATATTATTTTATAATAGTTTTAATGCGTACCTTTTATATTTAAAATGTTTTAAAATATTGAAATTGATAATATCCAAAAATGTTCATCTGTGCCCCCTACTGGTTGCTCGAGGTAAGGTATGCACGTTGAAAATCTAACTAAACCCGCAAAAGTGTCGTGTTTGGTCACATGCCAAGCAAGAGCAACTGACCTTATTGTGCAACCTACACAAAAGATTGGTCATAAGATGGAGGAGGGTTGTTAAGAAACTACAACTGAACATGTCAAGCCTTATTTGAATATTAAAACCTGTTTGAACGAGTGATTTGCATGATGGCGGACCCTCAGGCGAAGCTCGTAACTGTAGTGGGCGTGATCGTTCCTGAATTAATCACATCACTAAAGGAAGAGTCACCCAACAACTATTTCATTCTGACACAGGATGAATATGATATTATACAGTACACATATTTTCAGAGTGGTTTTTTTATAATTGCTTCTTATTGGCGCATAAATTATTGACACTTGCAGGATTTATTACTGCAGCTTCAGATTTTTCAGTGTTTATACATTTTAAAAAGGTTAATATCTTTATTTTCATACATATTTACAAATAGGTATATATTATATTTTTAACAGCTCATTTTGTGTTACCCTAAAACTTTAATTTAATACATTTCTTAACTTTAAATTTCTGAAGCTTGTAGCATTTACATTGCATTGCCTGCAATTACTGTTGCATGACTTACTGCTCTGCATTAAACAACCTTTGATGTGAGAAAAATATACTATTAAAACTCAAATAACAAAATATAGAACTGCTCTTATTTTATAACTTAAACTTTAAAATGTAAACTTTGATCTTAAAATTTCTGAAGCTTGCAGAAATTACATTTCATTGTCTGCAGTTATTGTTCTGTTGTATTGTTGTGCATTAAACAAACTTCAATGTCTAAACAATATACTGTAAAACTTACTACAAAATTTCATTTATTTTCTCAACTTACATTTTTACATTTTACCTGAACTTTGAATTTATGAAGCTTTTTAATTTTATTTTTTATTCATCTTTATTTTCATATGTATGCCTATATAAATGTGTATAGTATTTTTATTTTAACTGCTCATTTTAACTTAAATTTTAAACTTTAAAAAAAATGAACCTCAAATTTCTTCAGCTTGCAGAAATCACATTTATAAGCCCGCAATTACTGTTGCATGTGGTACTGTTGTACACTAAAACGTACAATATATTATAAAACTCTAATAAAATATATAAAACTCAACTCAAAAACCAGGAGACAGTTTGACATTTAATTTGTTCATCTTTATTGATTCACACTCAGGACCCATACACAGACATACATGAATGGCAGAGGGGGTTCCCTAAAGTACAGGATGTTCTGAACAGTTAAAGAGGAAATGATACGACTCGACTGTGAAAGCCAAGCAGATCACCCTGTGGTTTTACAATGGAGAAAAACAGAGAGAATTGCTGAATGAACATCTTTTTAATTTAATAACAAATACCAGTTGCACATGTTAGATAACGACTGAGCAGTTATATGACACACACACACACACAGAGAGAGAGAGAGAGAGAGAGAGAGAGAGAGAGAGAGAGAGAGAGAGAGAGAGAGAACTGTAGAGCAAGTGCAAATGAAGGGGTGGGCAAAAAGATCTGTCATAACAGAGTGTGTTGCAATAAGGTGTGTTCTCTCTGGATTCTCAAGAAATTCAAGTGGACAAAACCAAGCGCTGAACGTGCGCGCACGCACACACACACACACACACACACACACACACACGCCCTTTAACGATAAAGGCTACGCAGAAACACGTCAATTACGCTCTCTGTAAACACACACAGGAAATATTTCTTTCATAACGACCCCTCTAAAATTAGACACCAATATCGAGACAATAAACATTTTTCAGTATTGGTAAAAAATATGGTTATAAAAAAAATGACAACTACTAATAATAACAAAACAGACAGCGATTAAAAAACGAAGATCTTTACATGGGATGAAAAAGCCCAAAATGTCAGACAGCCTACAGACTGTTGTCGCCGGGCGAATGTAACAGCCAACACCAGTCTGATAAGCTATTTGACACACTGGGAGAGACTTCTCCACACCAATAAAGACACATAATGAAGAATTAACTCACTTACCAATGATGAGGCGAGAGGGTGGGGCTGGAAGAGGGGCGTGGTCATCAAGTCTAACAATATAATGATTTAAATCCCGTTATGGAAGAAGCGAAAGCTTTCTTCCCCTCATTCAACAGAGCGCTGTGTGGGATAATCGAACGCAGCTTCTCCTTTCCGTCTCACCCTGGCTGTGTTTCGAATCCTAGCGAGGCTTCTACCTAGACAGCGTTTTCTGGGGCAGCATCGTCGCGCTCTAACGTTAGAAAGACTGTCTCGCTGGATTTTGAGACACAGCCTCTCTCGCGCGCTCCCCTTCGCTCTCTCTCCCTCTCTCTCAGCAGTGTTGCCATACCCACGTATTATAAGCTTTAAATCAAGTCTCTTATAAATACTGGCAATCGCGCGTTTTGGTTTTGTTTGCTGAAAAGACATGCATGTTTTGAGATTTCAAAGTTACAGGAATGTAGAACTGTATAAAACAGAATATCTTTTATTCGTACAGTACAATTAATTTTTTCTTGGTCAACTTTTTTTTTTTTTTTTAATGTTTGTATTACTTTTGTATAAATTAAGTTTTAAATTTGTTCTTAATTCAGATATCCAATTGTATATGTGAATTTTATTTTTTGCAAAAGTTTATACTTTCATGAAACATTTAGTTAATGTAGTCAATGTCATAAAATCTGTTTATTTTTATTTAATTAATTTAATTTTAATTAACTTTATTTTATATATTTTAAGTCTATATAATCTAAATGTTTCATGCCGATTAATAAAATCGAGCGTTTCCATTGGCCTGCTTTTCTCACGAGATCTGGCAACACTGCCTCTCATCTACGCCAGCAGCGGGCAGTGCATTGAGTTCAGCGGAGGGTTCATTTAAGGTAACGGCAAAAGAAACTCCACACTGTTCCATTTTTTTGTACGCCTGCAGCTTCCAGACTCGCATACCAGGGCAGCGTTACAAAAAGGCACCGAAAAAACATTTCACAAGCAATTAAAAGAAAAAAAGACGCGAAAAGAAGCGACGGACAAGACGTTTGGCTAGCTGCCTTATGTTATGCCACCAGTGCAGTGGTTCTCAGTCTGGTCCCGATGGCCCCCCAACACTCCACATTTTAGATTTGACACACCCATTTCAGGACACGGAGCCTCTAATAATGAGTTGAATCAGGTGTGCTAGATTAAGGAGACGTCCAAAATGTGCCGTTTTGGGGGACCACCACGGCGCTAGCGTCTAAAAAGGCATTCGTTTTAAACTGAAACTACTCGACACTGTAAAAGAGGCAAGATACTAACCTTTCAAATTGACAATCTGTTAGTCAAATCCAAGCCAGCAGCTCTCACAGCAGCGAGCATCCTCCAGCATGACCGGATGCTCTTCAGATGTATAGATTCTATACCGCTCATATTCTATACTATAGAATATGAGCGATAAGGAGCTACGCGCGAAACGTGGCAGCCGCCCACGCACATATGTGCCCGAACACACACGCGCTTCTTAATCTGATTGAATGCGTTATTGCATCTGGTCGAGTGGCCCTGTAGTGAGTCATGTGGTTACACACACACACACTCCTTCTCCTCTTTGGATCTCTGGAAACAAAACAATAACTCTAGACGAAAGGAACATTATGATTCACCAAGCTTCTAGAACGCAAGACGATCTTTCCTCAGAAGTAATGTAACGGAAGCACTAGTCAATATGCATAACATCCTATAGCGACTTTAGAGTCAGCATTACTTTACATTAACTTCCTGTTATAGCTACCTAAATTCAGATTCTGAATCTAGAATTATAGGAGCGCTGTGAATTGGAATATGCTGAATTTCAAAGCACATAAAGTGACAAACAAGACATTTTAAAACCAAATTAATACAGTCTGTCCCTTAAATGTAATAGACCACACACAACATAAGCCACGGTGCACCTTAACATCTCAACCAATGGGATCAGATAACCTGTGCAAGACAGAGAGCTGAGAACATGAGTATCTCAGCACAAACCACCAGCTAAGCAAGCACATTAAAAAGTAAAAATGTTAACCGATAGCCATGTTACAAAAGAAACCTCAAAGAAAATTGAGAAAAATAAGCCTATTATTCTAGCAGTAGCTCTCACGAGATTGAGGAAGCTATTTGATTTTGGGTTAAAATCGGTTCCTTGATTTAGTTTTGATCTACGTTTGTTGGAAGCCGTATGTTTATGATGCAACAAACCATGCTGATCACCATCTTCTAAAACCTGTAAAGAGAGAGAAAAGACAGTCAATTATGCTTAATCATCAATGCATTAACTCATCAGAAACATCTCAGGTTAAGCAATCAACTCAACTCCACATGCATTTCCCTCCAATCTCTCCCTGTTTCTTTAAAACAAGATTTGCATTAGTGACACGCGCATGGTGGCATCGTTTCTTCCTGCCGGTTGATCAAGCCCGCAGCTTTCCTTAAGTAACAGCAGGAGGTTCAAGTTACCAGAAAAAAAGGAACATTGTTCCAGAAACATCCGTAATCTCTCATTGTGCAACTTCATCTCTTTCTTTCTCTCTCTCTTTCATTTCCTCCTCCCACACGTACGCACGCATGCACACGAGCTGGAAAAGCGCTTTAGATGAAACGAAGGATTCGCACACGGGCAGACGAAGGTACAAAAAAAAAAAAAGGTGTAGCTCTTTGTTTCCGTGCGCACTTGTGAGGGAACAGCGGCGGCAGGAATCGAGAGTACAGCCTCAACCTCCCCCCTCCTCCTCCTGCTTCCCTTCCTAACGTCCCCCAACCCTCCTCCTCCTTCTTCTTCTTTTACTCCCAGGGGCCCCTCCCGTCTCCGGCAGCCTGCGCTGGGTTCAACAGGGTTCGGCTGCCGAAGGGGGGTGGGGGGGGTAGTATGACGCGGGGAGTGTCCGGTTCACTCAAAGACCTCGGAGTATGACTCAGCATCCCTCCTCAGCCAGACCCCGAACAGGCCCCCACGACCAACCACCGCACGGCCCACGCGGAGCCCCTGACACTACGGTCTGCCACATGCAAACAATAACACCTCAACAGAATCACACGGTAGAATAAAACCAGTCTCGAAGCGATAATTAGGGCAGGGAGGTAATTAGGATGTGGAACAAAAAAGAAACAAGGGTGCGCGTGATAAATTAAAAGGAGGAATGGAGGATAATATACAAAAATACAAAAGCCACGTCTGGGATTGAGATAAATTTAAAGGTTGAACGGAAGAGACGAGTGGTGG